>NW_028301563.1:12780000-12942500 GCF_042242905.1 Orbicella faveolata | reverse complement strand
CAAACTTAGCAACAGTCTCTCCAAATATCTCTTGCAATAAACCAATATTGTACCAATACTGGTACATAATTAAGTCACCACAGTCTCAAATATCCAGGGCTGGGTTGTTCAAAGCCTGATTAAACTAATCCAGCATTGGAGGGAATTTTGATTACTTTCATTTTTTGTAACTTTTCAGTCCAGTTTTCTGTTTATGTTGTTTGCCTTTCAGTTTTGAGTTTGATTCATTTTAAAACTACACAACCATAAGCAGTGAAAGATATTTCTCTTCAAAAAAAATATATTACCTGGGTTAGCGCTAACCGGCTTTCGAACGACCCGGGCCAGATTTCAAACCATTAAGAAAAATACTATTAAAGAAAGGATTACGACAACACTGAACTGTTACTACTATAAGAATAATAATAACAATAGACACCAGCAAGGTAGCATGAATATTAGTGAAGATATCACAATAAAAAAATCAAACAAAACCAATAAAAATATATTCACAGTCACAAGAAATTTAAATTTAAGATATCTTGATTTAATTTGAAGTGTTTGTATATTTTCCATCAATTATTCAAACAACAGGGGAATTTAAATTAATTTAGCTCCTTTACATGCATTTATTTTACAATGCTTCCCAAATTATAAAAATGGTTATCTTGGTAGACTTATCTGCCATTTTTGGCATCTCCAATGTCAATTTCAGTCCTTTTCAGGGACCCAATCGATCTGATGCTCTCCTGCCTCAGTCAGACAAAATATTCCAATACCATAATGAGTAGCGTATGCTAAGTTCCTTCGTAAGAACACTTCCTGTCAAATTTCACCAACTACCTGTCAGGTTCCAGAAAACTTTGATGACCCTGGCAGTTTATACAGTGAATCGATTCTTTTTAGAAGGTTTGTTGATCAGACCACCAGGAAATACACCTTCCAAACTTTCACTAGTTTCCACCTGAGAAATTAAAAATGCCCAGAACGACATTTTCACAACGAAATACTAGAAATTGATACATCGATACCAGACACACTGGTCTCCGCCATTTTGATTCTCCCAGTAACCCTTGCTTCGCTAACTGGTTTCCGTGCTTCAAAGAGACAAGATATCTGTGCCACGAAAACTCGAGTTCTCTTGCTAAGTGTTCGGGTGATTTGAAATCACCCGATAATAAATTACTGTCTTCAAATATTTCGGAGAGTATTAGTTTGGCGTTTAGTTTTTTTTCTTGTCTTTTGTAAACGCCTGTCGGAGTAATCATACTCGCGTGAGTGCGAGTCGGTCGCGTGAGCTCGCGTACTTAGTCACGGGGCCAAACTAAGTCACGTGTTCCAAACATACCCCTGGCGGCCATGTTTACTGAGAGTTGATCACAGATAATTTTCTGTACCATAGCTTTCGATAGTAACAGTAGCGCAGTCCACGTAAAGTGTATAAGATTATGTGAATACCTGGCTTCATCATGTGTACGAAAAGGATAGATAAACATTATGCTGCAAGTTGGTTCGTCCAATTACGAAATTCAAACGTTTACAGTTGGTCGAATGTGGAAGTAAAATGCAAACAATGATTTTTGCTGGAGAAATGGCCCACTTTTGTCACTCTTTTACACTGGGTAAGTAAAGTATTTAAAGTGTAAACTCAATTCGGTTCAATTGACTTTGGATGACCATATTTTTACTGCTCAGTGTAAAAGTGACTAGAAAGAATTCAGCCTTAACCCAGAAATCGTTGTGTTTTTTTTCTTTTCATCTAGAGGATCTGGAACACCTCTCACTGTTGTTGTTTATTAATTATACACTGTAGGTCTTCGGAAGATTTGATTCAGAAATATCCTACAAAAATCGATAAGCTTAAATGAAGTTATTGCAGTATAGTCATTTGTTATATCCTTCCACATTTAATATATTTCCTGATGACAGCACAGAGTGTCATCTTAATTATTAACTCTTTTACAATGAAATACAAGAAAAAAAAAAAAAAAAAAGAAAACTTAATAGAAATAAAAAGCCATCTGTGAGAGAGTATACATCAGATTGTCATTCCTATTTAAGTATTGTCCACATGTAGAAATTATTCCTGCTAACATGGGGGCTAGAGAGGTGCAAGACTATAATAATATTAGGGTTTTTTTATGTATAAGGGAGCCACGGCCTTGTAATTGTCGGGTCTTCAGCTTCTTAAAGGACCCTAGTCAGCCTCTGCTATTTTCGATGCCATCAAAATTATTGATATTGCATGGTGAGGCAAAGTCTTGTTGCTTTACTGTAAGTTTTGTTCCTGAAAGTATGTCCCTTTATCTTTAGTAGCTTCACAGTGATTTTCTTTGCTTTGACATGCTCCGAATAAAGCATAAAAGCCAACCTCTTGTATGTAAACAAAAACAAAGGTGTGGCTGACTAGGGCCCTTTAAGAGGGGTTTAGATGGTTCCAATGCATTGGAAACGAGTGTTAAAGTGCCACTGAAACAAAATTCTCTCTTGTTTTCACTTGATTTATTCAAGTTTATTCTTCATATTGTCGATACCTGCTAGTTTTCTACCTTGTAATTTCTGTCCAGTCTTGACAGGAAATACATATCATGAACGTTGGAGGGCGCCAAAGAGTGTAGATTCACCAAAATAAATGCTACAGATTAGAACAGTACTCGATTGGAGATTTCGAAGACGAGTGTGGCAACTTTTATATCACGTCCTAAAGCCTAAACACGATAATTCGTCGTCTGTTTTCAGCCTGGTTCTGAGATTCGGATTCTCACGTTTATCTAAGGTCCATTACACAAGGTTCGAATATATCCTCGGCAACTTTACTGCAGTAAAAGCCGTAGGCGCATCAGCCATCCGCACAATCACGAAGTTATTAACGGTCCACAAGCTTTGAGTGGAGTACTTCTTTGTACACAGAGGGCATCTTTTTATGATACTAATAAGTGAGAGTTCTTGTGGTAGACAAAATGTATCTTTGAAAATTGTGATCCGCAGTAGGGTTTGCTTTATCGCCGCACACGTATCAGTGTAAACAAAGCGGGAATTTCGCTTCTCTTTTACACGTATCTCCCAACTGCAATATTTCATGGCCGATGGATTACTTTGAGTTCTTTAGCACATACGTATGTCTATGATCTTCATTTAATAGTATCCAAGTTCAAAGCAATTCGTTAAACGTCACTAGTTTACACTCCTTTCGAAGGTTTATTAAACAGAATTTGAACTAATTTGCATATATCACCTTTCGCCGCCGACATTGTCACGCTTTCTCTTGTTTCCTGAAAACATACCTGTAGGGTCATGGCAGCTTAGTTTACCTTTATAGTTTAAATTCGCTCCCTCATGTAAAAGAAGAGGGTTTCTTAAATTGTTGCTGTTTTGATAACTTGTAGGATGTAGCAGATACAACTGAACTAAAGGTCACTGTAGCACAATCTCATCCGCAGTGAAACTCACAAAGCGTCCGGTTTCCTCGAAGCGAAGCGACTCGAAACTCGAAGCGTTGTTGCTGCGATTCGTGCAGCAGCAGTCCGGATAATATTTTCAAAAGCCGCTTTCTCTTGTTTTCATGTCTTTTTTACTTTATGAGTGTAGATATTGTTTAATTGAGTGGTGGCCATTTCACCAAGAGTCCCGATCGTTTTGCGATCTAAGAACTCCCACTCGTTTGCTTGCTTACATAAAATATCCTGCAAATATCCAATTAATAGACTGGAAAGCCCCAGGATCGACTCTCCACCTCTTCATGTCTAAGGCTACTGTTATTATCTGCTTTACAGCTCTGAGATGTCCTTAAGATGTTTTTTGGGGGGCTTAGAACAGTATTCTCTTCTCCCATAATCACTCTAAATTTTCAGAGCGGCATGAGAGTAATACAACCAGTGACGTCACTAGGTTGTTTTGGCCGCGCTAAGATGGCCGCCAATTTTGGGCTTAACCAGCCAACTTTGAACGGCTGAAAAAGCAGTTTTCGCTTACCGTATGCGAAAAAAAAGCCTGCAGTGTTTCCAAGTAAGGTTGAAACTTTATTACTAAGCAAATATCTCACATACGAAAATTTCGTTTCAAAAAATTAAAAGCACAACTATCGAGGTTACCTCTGCTGCACCCTGCCCCCCCCCCCCCCCCCTGTTCCATATCCAGTACCCATTTATACATCTGGGTGAAGAGAGGCACTATGAGAGTATGAACACAATGCAATGATCGACTATAGGGGTCCATTGCACCAACCATTGGGTCATCGTGCTTCCTCCTCCATAGGGTCAGAGTGGAGTTTACCCTAACATGACAGTTACGAGTCTAATAGCCTTCTACAGGGGCAATTTGAGTGTGTTGAAACCTTTTTAACATTGCGTAACCGATAGCAACTTAAGGCAACTTTAAGCGACTTAGGGCGACTTAAGGTGACTTAGGGCGACTTAAGGCGGCTTTAGGCGACTTTAGGTCCCAGAGGAGGCCTATACAAAGTCATACACAGCCCTAGTCATACAAAGTCATACACAGCCCTAGTCATACAAAGTCATACACAGCCTCTACAACTATCTATACACGATATCCATACAGAGTCATAGATAGCCCCGCATATTTCCCCCCGCACGAGGCCATGCTATTAAATCTTTGCTGATGTAGTCGTTCTGGATACAACTTTGCGTAAAGAAGGCGTCACGCTAGACTCAACTTGACTCAAAAAGATTAAAGAGGTAGTTAAACTTAGTGAGGCCTTATGCGTCCCATGGCGCCATGAGGACAGATGATGATGAAACTTAGTAAGTGGTGAACGTTTTAGTCCTTCTGGTGTAAATTGGAGGAGATTTTGCCTCTGAAAAACTGCAATATTTCCGCCCAAGAGCGTAAATGAGTTCATAAGTTAACTGTAAAATATTGAATCTTTAAACCCGCATTACACAAAAACGAAGTATTTAATAGATCGCGTTCAAATGTCTCGAGTCAGTTAATTGTGCAATGATCTTTCAATATTCAGAGTAATACTTTTGCAGTTCGATCAGAAGCTGAAGGGCTTATCCTAATAATTCAAATATTATTTAAACAGAGATTCCTCTACAAAGCCTTTCATAACCACACAAAGCCACGAACAGCCCCATATAGCCATCCGTCAGCACACACACTACAAGCTGTTACCTAGTACTACACAGTCACATACATGGTCCTATATTACTACTCTAACCACAAAACTTTTATTTACCTCCAGATGCACCATCGTCTAGGTTATTAGAAGCCGTATATAAAACGTAACGAAGTGTCCAAGTGGGTTACGCTCTCCTACCGCTATACCTCTGTCTCAAACATAGCGTTCGCTATAGTTGAAATCTGCTGTCGAAGGACAACTCATACTTCATTTCCGGTGATCACAGTATTGCTATTCCTCCCGGAGACAGAATGCTAGTCCACCATAGCTTACTCCCTCCCCCAACTGCATTTTGTCAGATAATCTTAACAATTTACCGGGGACCATTTATACACCTGAGCGGAGAGAGGCCTTGTGAGAGTGAAGAGTCTAGCCTGCGTCGCAGACAGTCTGAACCACCGGTATAGTCCGTCTGCGCAACGGCTCCCAAAAGCTTGTTCTGATATCCCGCAGTTTGTGTATCCATTTTTGATTGGCTAGTTTCTTACGCACTTTCTGATTGGATAATTCTTGCGAAAGCGATCACGTTACTGTCACGTAATGCTAAAAATAATTGTGTGCGGGTTTCCCAAGAACATTTGTACATCATTAAAGGTCAGATCTTCTTCGAGTTGGAAATAAGATGTCTGCAATAACAGAAGAAGATTGGCAAAAAGCGTTCAAATCCGTGAGAGAGCAGTTTGAAATCGATAATCTTCTACCTGAACAGGAAAACTCGCTTCGCGAATTTCTTGGAGGTCAAAATATTTTTGTAAATTTGCCGACGGGCTACGGTAAATCTTTGATTTTCCAGTGCCTTCCGATCGCTGCCGATGCTCTGTTCGAAAAGCCTCGTGGTTCCAGTGTTCACGTTGTAATATCGCCATTGCGATCGCTTATGGAAGACCATATTCTCTGGCGAAGCCGGACAGAGATAAATATGAAAACCGTGATAAGAAGCAGCATAACTTGCAACAGTTAATCACACAGCCGGGCCCGGCGTAATAATACAAAATGCAAGTAACCAACATGTTAGCGGAATATTTCAAACTTTGTCTCTCCAGAGCTAACATTTAGAGAGCTTAAAACATATCCTGCAGTACAAATGAGCCAAAAAAGACTAGCACGAAGCAAAAAACAGGTGTCAAACTCTTACAAATTACACGCGGATAACAGCGGAAACCACACAGACCTATGACCTCTAACGGCTCTACTCTTGAAACGTCCTCCTAAAAACACAGGATTATTGCTTAGCAAAATATTCAAAGATCCCCCTGTCGTATCATACAAAAGGGGCAGATCCTTAGAGATATACTAGTTCGAGGAAAATTTTCAAAGCGGCTATTTATTAATACACGTGGAGAGGAGTTTTGTAGGCCTGTCACTCTATTGTTAGCATTGCGTGATATATTTCACAAGAATATGACCAATCACAAGGCGCGTAAGAAACTAGCCAATCAGAAACGGATACACAGATCCGTGTATCCATGCGGGATATCAGAATAAGCTTTTTGGGAGCCGTTTCACAGACGGACTATATCGGGGATCTTATGACACGTCCGGCTGCAACGCAGGCTAGAAGAGTCTTGCCCAGGAAAAACACAATGACTCCGGCCAGGCCTCGCACCAGGACCGCTCGATCCGAGTCCAGCACACTAGAGCTTCTCGTCACCTTTCCATACTCCGCCCGTTATCACTATAACACCACTGGACGTCCCATTAATATTTATTGTTTCTCTATGTAATCTTGAAGTGCCCATAACCTACTTTTTACCTTGTAACTTGAATCTACACTATAAATCAATTTAATCCACTAAGCTCCTGGAGCTGAAAGCTTCGGGTACAAAATCAAAGTTTACGTACTTCTAACTTTAGTAGCTTTAAGTATCACGGTAACACTCGACGTGCCCGGAAGATAACAGTCATCCGCGAATATTCCTGTTAATTCTTAGCGAATTCAAATTCTAAAAATGTTTCAGAGAATTAAAAAAAAATGTTCAAAAGGCGACACCTTTTTCAGGATTTCGGTTTATAAAAATCATATAAATTTATTCATGGGTGAAGGTCCTGGGCGACCTTGACGATCGTTAAATGAATTGATCAGTCTTTCGATCAATTTACTTGGACACGTTCCTGCTCAAGTTTTACTTGTACTACAGGGTTAATTGGAGACTCCTACAAAAATTAAACAGGCTAAGTTTTAGGACATATTTACAGGTTAACTTTTTGAAGATATAAAATACCATACTGCTTCAAAATTTCTTTTCAAAAACTAATTTTATACTTGATTCTGTTTCTCACTTGGAGTAATATAATTGCCTTTTACATTATCACATGTAGGTCTTTTTTGAAAATGTTTGACCTTTTCCGAAACACTGAGTGTAAATTTAAATTCTTAGCGACAGCTACACTATACAATATATTCTTAAACTGAAAAGTATTAATACTTTGCGTGAAAAATATATTATCAAAGCACCCGTCTTTTGGAATGTTTTGCAAAGACTTTGTGTAGCACTGGAAGCTAAAACGGACTATTTAAAAAACTGGGAACCGTAAAACTGTAAGCTACTTCTGAAAGATAACATCTCAGCATTCCAAGACTGAGGTTATACAGTGCAATCCCGCTACTATCACTACAACTACATAATAATGTGGTCGTATTCGAGGGATTCTTAAAAAAAAAAACAAACAAACAAACAAACAAAAAAACAAAAAAACAAGAAAATGACTGACTAAGCGTTTTCTTCCGGTCAAAAAAAGTGCCCGTAATAATGAGTTGATCGCACTGACGGAGAGGTCTTGAGGCGGGCTTCAACTGACGTTGATGTTAGAAGTTACGCTCAGTTTTAAACTAATTTCCTAGTTGTATAATACCTGTGCTACACAATGTGCATGTAAAGGTAACATAAAGTTCTTCAAACGCATTTTTTCCTTCAGTTTTAAGAAGTTGCAACAGTTCATTGTTTCCTCAGGAGTTTCTTGAGTCATGTATCGCCACAGTGAAGCGGTCTAGCCTTGTTAACCTGTGAGAGAAAACAGTGTATGTAACAAATAAAGAAGTGGTAGAAAATATAAGTTACAACAAAGATTTGCCACTAACGACTGTACATATTTTGTATAAAGAAGATTTCATTTGAGCGGACGAATAACTTGTTGACAGTCCAAATTAAACCAAAACTTCTCAGCAATAATAAAGAAAAAGATACTAGCCATCAGAACCGATACTGTTCACACAGGATTGACAAATCTTTGATACAGGGAGTCGCTTGTAAAACGAGTGTTATCCCTAGATCGTTGAACTTTGCTTCCAGTTCAAGAAAAACTATGAAAAATGTTGATAACGGGGGCCAGTTGATCAAAGGGCAGATAACGCTATCCACCGGTTAATCACTATCCAGTGGATAACTGTTGTTTATGTTTGTATTTTCAAATGAAAATTAACATAATCGTCTTCGTATATACAGAAAGTACATTGGACTTGTTTTCGTTCCTCTGATAAACGTTTCAGCACATTGGCGCCGGAAAACTAAGCGCCTCACATCTTCCACATAAATTTCTTTTCCACGACAAGACTTCTCCCACGTATGAAATTTATAACTTCTTTGCAGGAGTGGTGTAAATTATTTCCGGTTGACCTCTACATGCGACTACCCTTAAATGTCTTGTGTAAAATGAATTGATATTGGACCTTAAGAGCAAACTACACCACCATTGAAAGTCTTACCATGAACTATTCGCCACATGTTTTGAATAAGAGCTTCGCACTGCTTCTCCCAGCTGAAAGTATCTTCGTAACTTGTTCGCAGTCTTTGAATCTCTTGCAGCCGCTCTGCTCCGTCTTTATGGCGGACGGCTGTGATTGCCTTGGCCCACTCTTTAGGCTCGGCTGACTCCACCACAAATGGCTTGCCTAATGGTAACGAACGCAGTGCATCTCCAAAACCCGAGTTTCCACTCACAAGAATGGGAAGACCAGCAGACAAGGTTTCCAGCGCAGTCAGTCCAAAACCCTCCGTCCTGGACGGCATGATAGCAAGGTCGACCTCACAAAACAACTCCTTCAATCTCTCCTTGCTTTGCACAAATTTCCTGACGACCAGTTGATCTTTAGAGATTCCACAGTGCAGCAAGTTGTCCGCGACGTCCTCCTCTTTTCCATCTGGTGCGCCCACAAATATCAAACGGTATGAGTTATCTTTCAGTTCAACTATTGCTTTAGCAGCAATGTCATATCCTTTGAGACTGAAGTCTTCTTGATCACCCCGGCCAAAGGTCAGCACCCTAAAGTTCTTGCTCTCCTCAGTGGTTTTCCTTGCGACTGAAAATTCTCTGAAAATACCAGGAGTCAGCTGAATGACATCTTGGTGTTCTTTGCAAGATCCCAGGTAAGCAGTGTAGGCGTCCTTCAACTTGGGTCCAACAGCTACAACAAGATTTGCTAACTTGCACAAGTCTACCTCTGTTCTGTGCTTCTCTTCACCTTTGGAAATCGCCTTTGAATAATTCTTATACATTCCCAGTTCTTCAGGTGCAGTATGCACTACCTGGACCCACTTACAACTGTGGGATTTTTTAATGACCTGGACTTGTTTACCAAGCTTCGCTCCATGACCCAGAACGATGTCAATGGCAAGGTCTTCTGGTGGGACAATCAAACATTCAAGGGAGTCGTAGCCCACGAGTCTCTCTGCTTCACTAATGGCAATGTTGTGGCTCTTAGCGTCTATCCTTTCTTCCTCAGAGCAGGCTGACGGCGGGACCAATAGAGTGACTTCTACTTCCATGTGTTCTGCCAGCTGGAAGGCAAGCTTTCTGTTTACGGTTGACACGCCTCCTTTTTTCGACCTCCACTCACTGCCTAAGAGAGTTACTTTTAAAACTCTCTCGGACGTCCCTGGATTATCTTGTGCTGGCTCGCCCTGAGATGTTCCGGTCACAGAGGAAAGACATAAATCCTGCGAGAAAATGAAACCGTCTTAATAAAAATGCATCGTAGCCAATTTTCTCGGTATATATTGTAAGCGGACATGAAATGCACTTATCTTGCAATGTAAGTATGCATCACTTTTTTTTCAACTTGGTTTATTGGGCTGCGCGTCACGAAAACCAAAGCGAACACAAGGTAGAAGTTAACTGCGGAATTTTCACTGCTGGTTTTATCCGTAGCTTGCCAGATGTGAAGAAGACAGGGAAATCCTATGACCGTTGATGGCGGTCTTAACAGATCTATAGCTGTTTGAATAACTGTCACATTCTTCCTTTCGAATGCTGCGCTAATGGCAAGTAATGTTGACGACTATTAAGGACGGTGCCTACTCATAGCAAAGGTTTTTGCGCCAGGTTAAGGCCACGCGGAAAAAGTAGATCTTTGCAAGGGCTATTGGAAACCACAAAGAAAAATTGGGGTAGCCACGCATTTTTTTTTTCCCGAGATAATTAGCCTTGAATCTCAACAAAAATGCTGACATCAGCATTTTCCTGAAAAAAGAACGAAAGGATACTTCTTCACAGATTTCCATAGAATTCACCTTTACATACAGAAAAGCAAACACATTTAAAAAGATCTTTAAACTACATGGCAAATGGTAACAAAAAAAAAACATTTTTGATATGTTTTTAATAACAAAATCGTTGCAAAAGCGCTTTTAGCGTGTCTGACAGCCTCCCTCTGGTTCAGCTAAAATACAGTCTAAATACCTTTTGCTCACAACCAGAAACTAATCACGTGTTGAACAGACTTGCCACTTCCATTTCACAACATAAAATGCAAGGGTAACCACGCGTTTTTTAAAGTTTTTTGAAAACTTTTACGGTGCCCGTTACATTTTTTTCCTGTCACCTCCTCAGTAAGTAAGACATTTGCGTATCTCGCACTTGTTTTGCGCGCGCACTACGCCATCTGCAGGTACATGTTTACAGTTGAATTTCAGTATAATTTTCGACAGATAACAGCTAGGTTTTCCGCTGGAAGACGTAAACACTTAGTGGTTAGCGATATGCTGCTATTCTGGTGTTCCTGGTTTAAGTACAGGTTCATTAAACTAGACTTGGTCACAGCAGGAAAATTTTGCTTTCATTTTAGGCGTGTACGTGATAGCGTAGTTGATTGCGTCAATGTCAGCCCCAGCGCGCGCGTGGAGCTAAACCATAGCTTGGGTGATGCGCAGAACGTGTGCGCACTAAGAAAAGTAGGCACCGTCCTTAAACAATTATTCCACGAAAGCGCGTTGGATAAGAGATATTACGCTGATTTAGGAACACGACGGGAACGTCAGATGACGACTGCAGGGCGCGCGAAACAACCTGGATTCTGTTCTAATTTGACCGTGTTTGGGTATTTGTACTGCGCACGACGTGGTAAAGTTACGTTCCCGTTCTCTTGCTAAATCAGCGTATTAGCCACGAGGCGCGTAGCGCCAAGTTGGCTATAATCGTCCCATATCCAGCAAGCGCGCGTGGAATAATTGATTTATTAGAAACGCCACCAAAATATAGAAAGCTTAAGTAAAATAAAAAACGCCCAAAAAATCACGCGTACGCTTACCGTATTTGTAGAGCATGGTATAATAGCTTATAACTCATGATGGCGAAGCCAATAAAAACTCTTGAATTGAATTATCCAACGATCCAGTTTTTAATAATACCTGAATAGGTAGATAATACCTTTTGCGTTTAATTTGTAACACCCATGCTGAACTACGATGTCAACCACTGGTGTTATTACTTGTGAAATACATTACTTTTTATTCATAAATCATACCTGGCTTGTTCTTTGTGGGTACCACTTTTCCAGACCACGAACTGTGAGTACTTTTCCACTGACGCTTTTCATGCAGATCAAACGTCCTCCTTGTTTTACTTCAAGGAGGTGCAAACAATCTTCGTGTGTGCACAAGGTTTGGCTGTGGTTTGCACAAACTTGACGTCCCTGCAGACAGTAGGGGCATGCAACACAGAACTCGTACCGCAGATTACCAAGGTACTGAAACTGCTTCAACAAATCTTGTAAAGTGTCTTCCACAAACGATCGCACACTTCTTGCTATTTCTGGCGATGTCGAAACTGCAACTGCTTCCTCTTCAGCTCTTTGCTTGAGGGAAATCTTGATGAACTTCTTTTTGCAAATCAGAATCATATCATGTATTATTTGCCGACCAACAACAAACCAAGCTCCATCTCGGTACAGGTTTGGGGGTTGTACGGATCCAATCTTGGAACACCAACATATTGATCTTGAAACAAACTGAGACAAGAATCCATGCGGAACAAAACCATCCACAAAATGAAGATACAACGGGCAAGGATCGGTGGGCGATGGCTCCAGTTTACCAAGGTCTTCAGGTGGCGACTTAAGCTGAGCGGGTACAAAGTACGTCACATTACTTGGCGAAGCTGAGAACTTGGCGATCAAACCAAATCGCTCCATCATGTCTAAGATGTCTTCCTTGACAAGGCCTTGCTGAATGAATTTGGAAAAGACATGGTCGACAAGTTCCATGCTCAGGACACCGCTTGTCCCTACCTCCAGCCAGTAGTTAGATTCTACGGGATCCTACCAACAAACAAAACACACTTACGTTGCTAAACAAACACAAAACACACTTACAATGCTAAGGGATTATTTTTCAGTCTAACCCTGCTGGACCTTGCGTTCTTTAATTTGTCTCATGTATGTTCACTTGCATCGGTAAAAGAGAAAAGAAACGGAAAACGCCTCTCCTAAAGAGTTTTGTCACTGAGGTATGATGTATCTTAAGACTTCAGCCCGCATTTTACAGGTCCGTCTTTCACAATCTTCCTTAATCTTGCTAAATTTAACTATCCCGGCAGCTTTTTCGTTTTACCAAATTTTAAACTATTACTTTGAGACTTTATTTGAACGTAGTTTTAATCTATGGTAAATAGCTACTTTAGTAACTCACACCCCTAATGCGCTTGCCTTCGCCCAGAGGAACAGATCTCATTTAAAAGCTGTCCTCAATAACAATCTACGTAGGTCCATATGACCAAGAGTTTGTTTGGGGAATACGCTAGGCGTTTCGTATAGAAGATAGGCTTTTTAAGTGCTAAGCATAACGTCTTCGTACCGCTTTGTTGAAGGGTGGTATGGTTATCAGCATCTTGAATAGCTCAATTAACCATTGCGCCTTCAGTATGACTGTGCTGCGGTGCTTTACAATCATTCCGAGGTCATGATAAAAATGCAACATGGCGTAGAACTGGTCTTCATCCTCGATAAAGCACACTTCTTTGGCATACGTTCGAAGTTGTTCCACATTCATGTGATACACATTCTCAGCTACCAAAGCTTCAACGACCTTTTCGAAGTTGAACCACCTAAAGAACAATCAAACAAAATAACTAATCAGCTTAAAGCAGTATTCAAGTATTAAACATCTCCCCCTTAACATTTTAAAAACAAAGTTAAACATAACATCTTACAACCATATTGCCAACATTCACCTGAAACTTACTAGTCAATTATTTGTTGCTAATTTACTTTAGTCCTAGGTATTTAGTGATTTAGTGATTTGCTCCCGCCGTTTACTTATTTATTCATATTTTTCATTTTTCCCTTATTTTGTCTCCTTTTTTTTTGTAACCAAGAGTTTTTATAGTTTGGTGATAAAGTGTATGCTGTATTGAAATCTCCTAACTGATGACATTCCAAAACATGGGCTTCGAAACTTTCATGAGAGGGATAATTGATAGTTCCAATAGGAAAATTTCACAGAAAAAATCTTGGGAAATGCTATATGTTATCAAGAGGATGTATGAATGGAAAATTCCCATCGAGAGATTTTTACGGATATTTTCCCTGTAAAATTCGAAAGAAAGTACATGAAAAATCCCCATGTAATACTTCATAGAAATTTTAAGTTTAATCAAATGTAAGACATGGCTCGTCAGAAATCCTAGCATTTCTTTTTTACTAAATTCATTGGAGGGTATTTTCTTGGTTCTCTCCACTTATATAGCCTAAATACTCTCCTCGATGTTTCAATGAATGCACTTACAAATAAAGTATATACGTTCCAAACTCTCTTTCCAAAGATAGTATCATATTTTTTCTATTAAATGTTGGTTCTCTAAGACAGAGTTGTAAATAAGCCCTTCCAGCATTTATTTGAGGTGTAGTATTAGGTTAAGCTCTAATGGTTAAATATATGGTTGTCCAAAATGATAAACAAAAACCTTTGCTAATAAACTCAAGACCAAAAACATGCAGTGAAAACTAAATGCCGGGTCTACGTACAAGGCCAAGTTTGAAATGAACGCCATAGAGTTTAATCGAGAAAATACGGTCAGTACAAAGTAATGAAAAGATTGAGGGAAAATGGAAGCACTAGTTGTGTTGATGTGATAAAATGACTGCAGACTGACAGACCCTAAATTTACCACACTACCGATGTGTACAACTATGAAGTATACGAAAGGGTATAAATGAAAGACTTGAAAAGAAAGAGACATTCGCAACCAATTTAGTTGCAAAGAAACCCAAAAAGGTCTCAATGGGAGACCATAGCAACTGAATCCTTTTTACAGGCCTCTTGTGCAACTGTTGTTATCGCAAAGGTGTGAAGATCTCTTTCTCTTGCGATATCACTTTACTTCACTGGTATCTTCTCCTCCATGTATGGCTCCTTCCTCAAAACATCCATGATTTTGGTCCGAAGAGCATGAATCCCATCGTCACTAGCAACATCAGTGTCACTTCCTCGCCCTGCAAATTACAAATGGCAACAAGCTGTAAAGCATCCAAACGAAGTTAATCGTGAAGTCCTAGGTGAATGGCAGTTGTTACAGATGAGCTCTTATTACCTGTGTCTTCTCTACACACGTTTGTTGATTTGTGCTACTTTCTGTTACAATTCGAGAACATGGCTCAGGAAAGATATTATTAAACAAACATACTCTAAAATTAATGTTCCCTTAAACCAAAACAAAAATAAACCTTCTGAGGTATCTTTGGCAGAGGATGTAAACAATGTAAATCTTTCCAGGGCTATCTGTACCGCAATACATATTCAAACTGCTCCCTCCATACAAAACAACGTCAATTCTAAGAAAGGCATGGCCAGTATTTGAAGAGATCCTCGGTTTTACCAATTTGCTTTACTGATGGATTTCATGAATAAACCAAATGCAGACTTAAACCTGAGTTAGCTAATAGTCATATATTAAGTGTCGGTTCATTGTAAGCTGAAATGTTTTATTTTAATCAGTGATCCAGCACAACGAAATCGTTTACCTGCTTTTCGTTTACGCCTTTGCGCAGGCTTGACAAACAAATTCTTCATCTTGCGTAACAATGACTTATCGCCCAGCGTGTTGTCAATGCTGAAGAATGGTCGGATAACATGCTTTTCGTATTCCTTACCAGACATACCCCGCTGTAGTTTTGATGTCGTAACCTCGATATCCTCGAATGGTTTATCAGCATGAGTGCCAACAATGAACACTGGAGGTCGGAGATGGGGCAGCTTGCCGCCTGAGTCGCCAATCATTTCCTCTCCTGTTGGTCTGATACTGTGGATTGTTACAAGCCATGACAGCAGGTTCTCCAGATTTGTTTCGTTGTTTGGGTTTCCCAAAAATTTATCATGTGTTCCTTGTCGAACACAGGGCTGGGCTGGGGCGTCTAGTGCCTTGCTGAGGTTGTGCACCAGGACATACACTGCTCGTGATGACAGGAACACAGGGTGAGAAGCGCAATACAGGTGCTGTCCGGCAAAATCCCACAAATCTACAGTAACTATGGTTTCTCTCTTGTCATCAGCATTTTCAGCGTCACCATGCACGCCTTTAAGCATGTTCTTCAACCGCAGATACGCATGTTTTGTGACGTCATCTGGAGGCGAGGTTGCATCCATCATTAATGTTGAATTTTTACTTGAACTTACACTGCTGTCATCTGGAAGGTCATCAACGGCATTCTTTGTTACAGTTTTCACTCCCATTTCACTCTCTGGCGGGGAAATGGTTGAGTTCTTGAGATTGCCAACATTTTCAGGAACCTAAAATGGAAATTTTAAAAGAGGAAGTATCATAACGAGCTTTAAGGCGCGAAAAAATTTATGCAAATTAGTCTGACGGTAGATTGAATCTACCGTCAACCAATTAAGACCTGTAACATAAGAACGCAGTTCTCACATTCTCCTGACCAAGAATATAACTGATATAATTAGTTAATGGGATTTTCGGTAACACCTCATGCATTGATAAATTCCCACGAGCACACGCAGTGTACGTGATAAAACCATAGCGCGAGGATTCTCGTCTAGTTCGCGTGAAAACTTTTTTTGGAATAGCCGGCCATTCACGCTTTTCTTGCAATTGAGCCCCTTCCCCTGTTTCAAAGACTAACGTAACATTAAACAAATCACGATAAATTTAAGCAAATACACATCATCAAAGACAGCATAAATTTGTTTGTGTGCTAAGGGCATTTATTGCACAGTAAAACACCAGCAATTCGTGTCGTCATATTGAAATATACCATCGTCCATCAGTCTTGACAGTTCTAATAGGCTAATAATACTGAAAGCGAGTTATGGAAAAAATGAAAATTCGTCAATTCATGCTAATCGGCTGGAATTGTTCGCAGTATAACAATGTGTAACAATTGATTGAAAGTCCCGTGTCTATAGAACAGCAGCAAATTCATTTAATGATGGGCGCTTTGCTGGATCGTCAGAGGTTAATTTCTTCGCCACTTTCAGAGAAAGCGCTGTTGCGGTAGGCAATAAATTTAAAATTTTCAGCGCAATCTTTCCGAAAGAAAAGACATCAGAAGCTACACTTTGCTGTCCTTTTCCACTAACAATTTCTGGCGCGATATGTGGGTAAGACCGCCGGTATTCTTCTTGTGCGGAAGGTGACAAATCCATCAATGGTTTTGGGTTGGCAATGCGTCGCGCTTTCCCAAAATCAATAATTACGGGATTCCATTGTTCTCCAGGTTTTTCCAGCACAACGTTGTTTGACTTGATGTCGTTATGAACAACACCGGCTTTGTGCATATGATTGAGAGCGTCCATTATTTTTTTCAGAATTCCTATCCAAGAAGGCTTGTCAAGTGTCCCCTTTTTGATAACCTTGTGTAATGTTGAACAAGAGTTGTTCTGGCCATGGAACTGAGTTATCAGTCGCAGCGGCAGTGATTTAGTGATAACTCCAAATAGTAAAGGCAGTCCACGGTGGTCACCGAGCTGGCCAATCATTTGAGCCTCTCTGAGAACTTCTTGCTTTATCTCATCCTGTGACCTTGACTGCCGAGGCTTCAATTCTTTTACTGCTACCGAAATCCCTCTGTAGTAGGCCAGGTAACACGTGCCAAAAGATCCACAGCCCAAAAAAATTTCTGATCTCACTACTTCCGAAGGATTTATCTCTTTCAATGGTGCAGATACCCGGGTTCGAGCCTCGTCCGATTTCTTGGTTTTGGAGGTTGATCCAAGAACATCTACCACGACCGGGCTTTTCTTTGCTTCACAATGCTTGGCCGGTTTTGGCTCAGCAAAACCTTGCTCTGGCTCGGGAAGCTGACAGCTCATGGACGGGTCGCACTGCTTCGGCAACAACTGCAGGTTTAGCTTCTGACTCGCGAGCAAGCTCAACAGCATTCTTGAGACATTTGGCTTTCGCCTTCTTATTCCTCCATCGTTTCTTTGCTTCAATCCGAATGCCTTTCATCTTCTCTCTGTCTACGAGTTTCTTCCGCTTGTTTCTCGCCATTCTCCTTGCTTCCAACACCCACAGAAATGAAAGGAGATTGAGACGAACACGAAATGCAAAATGCGTTCAAAGAGCAGCATACGATCAAATCTTACTCAGGAGCAAATGCTACAATCATGTTTTCCGGCTCTTATTGATCCTTTGTTCCGGCGTGTGAGAACTATAATCCCTTTCAAAAAGATCGAGGATCTGCTGTGGGGTAGTGGGAGTCGACAGTTCTCAAACAAAAAGTTTAGTAAATATAGAAACTGAAGAAATGTGCTGCAAAATTTTCGAGAAAACAAAAACAGCGATCAGGAACCCGAAGAATATCATCCAACTAACGTTGCACTACTTTTCACGGCAAAGAGATAAAGAAGTTATTCAGTGCCCCCTCCCCCAATAAAATACTAATTGTCTGTTCCGAATCATTTGTGTGATTGTGCCAAACTGACAGATGTCATTCCATTTCCCCTACTTGGCAAAGCCCTCTTTTCGCAACACAACATTGTGTATAATCGCAGAGCTACATTCAAGATCTGAGTTTTTTCGGGGGCCTTCTTTGGTTAATTTCGCATTTTGGTTTGGAAGTGATGGCCTTAGTGGTATATAAGACACGCTGTGACCTTTGCCTTTGCTCCTTCAACATAACGGCTGCGCTTCTGCGACACAGACTTGTAAAACACAGCCAAGCGGAAACGGTTTCATTTTTGCCCTTTTACAAAGGCGAAGAAGTCGTACAGCTTCCGCGAACAACCAAGAAAGGACGCAGGTCGGCGACCTATAAAGAATGGATCGGGGGCCTTGTGGATAGCATGAATTCCTGTTTACATCCCAAAGCTCCTGGTAAGAGCAATAAAAACCCTATAGATAACCTTTGACCAGGCTCAATTTTCGCTTCAATGGTAAACCTTTTCCCATGGGAAACGAAAATTAGCGAATTGCGACATAAGAGGACATAAGAGTGATGCTAAAATTGGGCCTGATCGCAGGTTATCCTATAGACGAGATAATAAAATCTCTTGCGAAGTAAATCTATGGAAGTGATATTAGATTGAATCTATTTGCAGGAATATGGTACTTCCGTATCTATAATTATATCTGAGAAATAGTGTAGGAGTACTGAAAAAGAACTGTCACATTGTCTGGGGCATAGGTCTACGGGCACCTTCGGACTTAGGGAGGCGGTATTTCTTGCTCGAAAAATCTACGCAATGCCCGAATACTTGATTGTTTAAGTCGGGATGCAAACGAACTCAAATTGCATGAAAATCAAAAACGTTCACAGTTCCCACAACTAATGAAACTGCTATAATTCCAAAAATAGTTATATTGAAAGCTTGCATACTCAGTCTATCAACAGTGTCAATCCGAGTAACATCTAAAACTTATTAAAAGGGAAAGTTCTAAAAAAATTTAAAGTAACTAACTAGAAACTTTATTTAAGAGTTTTGGAAATTACGCCAACAGCATTATTTTGTAATGTTTTCTCTCAAGTGTCGTTGCCCGAACAATTTAGCGTTTTGCCCGAAAAATCACATAGTTTCCGTAGCTGGGGAAAGGGGGGGGGGGGGCTTAAGCTCCCTCGCCTCCCCCCTCCCCCCCCCCCAGTTCGTACGCCTATGGTCTGGGACGTTACTCTTGGCCTGTCAGTGTTACTCAGCATTGTTTTACACTCGTCACTCCTCGACCTCTTACATGTACGTACTAATGACTTTCAGCCACCAAAAGAGATTATATATGGTCGCTTTTGGTGTCGTTTTCAATTAACATCGACCATACCATTCACTTTTAAACTAGAGTCGCCCCAGACTTCAACGTACAAACCTAATTTATTTCCGAGCTGTCTGTGCCCACCTCCATTGTTGATTCTTCTCCTGTCAGTTCTAGATCTGATTCCACTGCCGACTCTTCCTTTACTTCATTGACTATACAGTGATAATGTTTTTCAGCTAACATTCTTGATATGTCTTCAGAAAATTCCGCCAAACTTGGCTTATTCTCGCTAGTGGAAATCCAGTTTTTTACTCGATCGACTTCAATCTCGCAGACTGAAGGATCAACTTCGATTCCCTCAGTGCTTTGTTCTTTAGGGTTAAATGGCAAACCTAAGAGAGACTTCTTCAGACTTGTTTTGCCAGCACGATCCTGACCAACCAAAAAAACTCTACCACGATAAACATTCACAGAACCATCCTTCAAAGCCTTTTCATAGAGCAGCTTTGCAACATCTCCCTGCGCTTGTATTTCTTCTGGAACTATGGGTGTAATTGTAAGAAAATGCAGCGATTTTTCTGATTGCCAACGCTGTTTGTAAGGGAATAGTTGTTATTGCTGTTGAATCTGCGGTAAAATATTCTTTTGTTTTAAAAGGTATGCTAACGAGGCGAAAGGGTCAATGATTGACACTTTCGCCTCGTTTGTGTGTCAAGCCGCCGATAACTGTCAGTGATAACTGCAATAACAGCTATTAACGAAGTAAAATTGGTTATTGTGGTATACTTCAATCACAGAGGTTCGCCAGTGACCTCAAAGTAACATTTAAGCGCAACCTGCGATCATAACTGCGTATCTTATTCGCATCCACATTAGAATACACTAAATACATGTAATAAATGGACCATAAGCATAGATTATAAAATTCTAACATGGCTTTAAGGCTTAGGAGACTACAACCAAAGAAACAACATTGAGGTTGAGGTACGAATAAACAGTTTCTTTTGCTTTAGTCCCTTAAGGTTCGGCGGCAAAGTTTATTAGAATTGGCCCATTACCAACACGGTTAAGAGGGATGCAGTCAAGTCAGTTACATAGCTAGATAATCATACACCACGGCATGGCATAACGTAACCGGCCAGGTTCTATGCTAACCTGCAATGTCTAATAACATCCCTTGTGTCATAAGACTTTCAATTTCTTCAAACCCCAAGGGGTTACCTGCCACGGACAGCCTTTTAAGATGGTGTAACTCAACGATATCTTCATAGATTTTTTCTATATTGTTGTTCCTCAATTCCAGCTCTTCTAGTTTTTCCAGATTTTTCATATTTGCCGGTAGTGTTGAGAGTTCATTGTCATTCAAAAACAAGTGCGTCAGGTTGATCAGGGTGACAACAACTTCAGGAAACTGTGTTAGCTTATTGTGGTTCAAATTCAGCTTTGTAAGGTTTGACAGGTTTCTTGTACTTGTTGGCAACTTTGCGAGTTCATTGTGTGAAAGGTTAAGTATTTCCACCTGCTTCATTTTTGTCACAGTCCCTGGAATCCTAAACAATCTCTTCCCTTCCAGATTTAAAACCTTGCTACCTTTACGAATCGTCTCCGGTAAGTCCAACAGTTCCTCTACAAACAATAAAAATAATTCCTCATTCAGTTGTGTTAGATAAAGGCTCCTTCTGTCAATTTAGGACTCAGCTGTCTCTGATGTGCAGTATCAAAACCGCAAAATCGAAACATGCGTTGTCAATTATGCCTCAGTACTATTTAAATCTTTACTGGACACGAGGAAACCATGCCAGCGGTTTAACCTTAAGCAGCAGAATATTAAAAGCAATTGAGCGACACCAGCAATGTGGTGTTCGTCAAAGATATGGAACACTTCATTGCCTATTTGTATTTCAGCGACCCAGGACACGTACTAGACTTTACAACGCTTTTCACATCAGGGCCTTACAACAATGACTCCTCATCATCAATCCATAGAATATTTGAAGGAATTGGAGAAATGGTACAAGCAAAGACGTCTTAGAAGACTTTGTTTAGGTTAAGGACACAGGAAAAGGATAGGTTTAACACTACTCTAGGAGTGGGCAGGAATTTTGCCAACTCACAAAAGAACTGGGGCCCAGACATACGAGTGGTACAACTTTAACAGTCACAGGCTATGCTGCAATAATTTAATGATAATTTACCAATTTATATAACGCGTATTTATATATTCTGATCAATAGCGCTTACTGATATTGTGCTCATATTTTAAAATTTGGCTGGTGACATACCATGCATACAGTGGCTGCGCCCGCAGTACGGGCGGCAGTCAAACACAAACTGCTCTTATAATAATCTCTTTCTTCGCAGTTAACAAAAATAGAGAGAATGCTAAAGTTGCTTTGGCTTCTTCTCCAACCTCTGAGTATCAGTATATCCCAAAATTGACCATTTTTCAAAAAAAATGTTTTTCGCTTTTTCTGATAGATCTTATTGCGATCTTTCATTTAAAAAAAAATTCTATGAAAACGATTGACCATAAGCAAATTTATAAACAAAAAAACGTTTCTTTGCATTAATTACCTCTAACTGATAGCTGTCCATTAACAAGCTGCGTGACAGATTGCCGCGTAATACGATTGTCTAACGCTTGTGTTTGGTAGTCGACGAGCTGTTCTGAGTGTTCTCTGAGTGTGCTCTTTCATTGCCTATGGCATCTCAAAGCTGATGCGTTTTACAAATCGAAAAGAATATACAGAAGCGAAAGATATTTTCTTACTAACCTTGGAGCACGAGCGGTGGAATTCAGATCTTACAAAAGATATTTCCCGCCGGAGGCAACATTTGAGGGGTAACCCGAAAACACTGACACCCTGCGTGTAAAAAAGAAACCTGACAAGTAATCAAAATTTCTCGACACCGTTTTTTAGAGAAAGGAAGAAAAGAAAACATAGCGATGTTCATCGCGTCCTCTCGCTCAAACTCGATCGGAAACGAGCTTGATTAGTGAACCTCTATACTTTGGGAAATATAGCGCTATATTCGGAAAACCTTATTTTTTGTAATTTTAATCGATATACCTTCGTAATCTACAATTCTTAAACTTTCAGAAAATGTATACTTTACTGGAGTTTTCGTGAACTGTCCGACCGTAAAGCGGCGCAAACGAATGATGGTCATTTGAGGTATACTGATACCTTAATTTGACGAGGAGCAACATACTTTGTGATTAACACTGCACAGTTATTTTGCATGAACGATCGCATTTGATACCCGATTAATTCGCTGGAACGTCAGTCGGTCATTTTGGAGTTGACAGCCTGCGCCGTCTTTGGAAAGCAAAATCCAAAACAAAACATAATTTTATCGAATTCTAGATTTTATAACCTTTCTGTTGATATATAGTTTGTGGGGGTTTCCTTGAAAACAGCGCGCGCACGAATTTTTTTCTGGAGGACTCCCGCGAAGGTTTAAAGTAACCTTAAATAAACTAGAAAAATTGAAAGCAGACTGGCACAAAGCTCGATTAACAAGCCTCATTAACAAGGGAAATTGGCATCCAGAAGCAAGGATATGTGTATACTTGTAAAGTTCACCGATTAAGAATTAGAGGCAAACTGCCATGAAGAGGAAGGACATAGTGAAGAAGAAGTGAAAAGTGAAAAAGATGATTGCAAAGAAAGAAAAGAAGTGGTGGAGGATAATAAAGAATTCAATGAAAGAAATTCAGTGTCATTGTCAGAGAAAACCGGGCAGTACCAAAAGATTGAGGTCGGCCGTTTACCTTCATCTTTTCATAGTATAAAAGCTATCCGAAAAGATTAACAACCATGACATTTAAAGGAATTTTATTTAGTTTAACATTCTGAAACGTGTACATGAGTTTTTTTATAACAAAGATATATTAACAGAATATTGCATTCATGTCTGGATCGAACAAACGTCTTAACTATCGGGTTTAGAGATTGTACTTCTAATTTAATCAATTCAATCCTATGTTTATCCACCCTCATTTCCATCCAAATCTCTACAAGTAGGCTCTTCAGTCGTTTTTAACAGACTAGAAAAATTTATATGAAGAGAAGTTATTCTTCGCCGTATTTCTTATACGTTTAACACTGACGGCAAGTTAATGTTTAAAACGAACCATGGTTAAGTGGCATGTTTTGATTTCCCAACAGAAACACCTTTTGAGATAGCATTATTACGTTCCATCCAGACTTTTGGCACATTTAAACAGTAAAACAGTATTCACACCGACAGGTTATAACTATATCATGCATTCAGAAAGAATACTTTAATTTACTAACACAGAGGTTTTTACCCTAAATTGTCAAGGTAATTCACATTAATTTGCTTTGACTTTGCCTCGCTACGCTTAGTGACTGGTTTAAAAGCCTAGCGTCATATTCTCAAGCAATCCTAGCTAAGCTTCGCTCGCACATCTTTTCTCGAGTTCGTATTCGAGTTCAATATTGTTTCAGTAGAATGTCTGTGTCCTTTTTGATTGTTCAGAGTGATTACCTTGGTTGTCGTTTTACCACAGTCAGTTAAAAACCTCTCTATGTGTTGAATATTAAAATATGTTGGATAACTCATTACTAAACGTTGTATTGTATGTAACGTAATTTAATTAGTACTGCACTAAGATGGCATTGGACCCCGGTGTAGCGTGATCGTGCGCAAGTCATATGTACAGTTTGAAAATTTTATTTAGATTCAAAATTAATTGGTTTCTGTTGAAATCTGTGAGAGAACTAATAACTTCGTGGGATGCAAATTTAACCAGGAAAGAAATTTGGTGGGATAAGAGCTAGTTTCATCCTCAACTTGAATTTTCATTTAAGTTAATTTGTTGCTATTTGAAATCTACTTTTGCATCATAAACAAATTAATCAACAATAATTCCAACGCTTTTCTTTTGACTCCTGGTGCCTTTTGTCGCACGGAAAACATGACAAAAGCAGTATTATGCTACTGGCCCTTTGAATAACTTTAGCCCTGCGGTAAATATTACCAAACATACATGTGTATGTATAACTAAGTTGTACTAATAATTTTAATCAAAACTGGTTAAAAAGTGTTCAATAACTTTTAAACAAATTAAGCTAAACCGATAGGAAGAGCAGTTTTTAAGATAAGACAAAGTAATGGTTGTTCCGCGCAATCAAGAAATATTGTTACTCTGCCTTTCATATCAAATTTCTTTTTAAAGTCTCTTGTCTTGAGGAATAGAAGTTATGAAAGTTTTAAATAACCCTCACTTTTCACAAATTATATACACGACTGAATATTGAAAAAATTATCAGATTTTAAGCTTTTGTAATCACACTCTATTTCCTTCTCTATAAACGAGAGCAAATGGATTGCTCAAATCAACGAAAAGAATAGACCTGCTTTGATTCAATATCTTTACAACAGGGCCAAACAAAGTTCTCAGAAGCTCTCTTAGAAGACAAACTGTACAAAGTTATAACAAATCAACTTGAGCAACTAATTTCTTTAAAGCCTTTACTTTTGTTAAGAGAATGGGAGTTACTTTGCTAATGCTATTCGCATTGATATTATTGCTATTCATCTACTAGCTCACTGTACAGCGTTACAGTGTCTTGCCTAAAAAAACAAAAACAGCCGTCTTATGTCACGCCGTCGAGTCTTCTCCCGAGAAACGCCTGAAACTCGATGTGCATTTTGTTTGTTTATAGTGGTCAGGTTGTTCGTAATCCAGGTTTAAGAGTTGATGGAGGTTTAAAGTTTTCTTTCGTGGGTAAAGTATTTTCTTTGCTTATTTTTAGAGGTCTTAGAGCTTGTAAGCCGTCATCAAAAGTTGAGAGAAAAAAATGGCTAAAGTTTATAAATGGGTAACACTAATTTTGGCCTAGCTTGGTCATGCTTTGAACAACCAGGCCATGGTTAAGTTTTACTGTAGGTAATCATGTCGGGAAGTAATATCCCGCTTGGCACTAAAAGAGACAATGATCTAAGTCTCTTGCCACTACTATTCAACTGAAGCTAACTGAAACATACATATGCTATGACCGGATTAGTCAGTACTGCAATAGCGGGCAAAACAATGCCCCAGGTGTGATAACTTGTAGATATAATAGGAGCCGCAATTCTTTAATTGAATGGACAACCAGTCGTAGCAACAGTCCCTAGACTTATGAATGCAGACGTTTCTTGTGACTTTACCCTCAGCCACTGTAGGATGACCACCACTCAACCAGACAGGATAGGATGCATCACAATGGAACTCCGGTGGACATGTGGTCACCATTTTTGTGCCTGCAGCTCCTTGGAAGCGATACCAGCCATTGAGTGTGTTGTCACATTTGACGTTTACTGATACGTAGTCATATTTTCTTTCTGCATCTGTCAGATTTTGGTAATTTTGCCAGTGACATACATCAACTAAAGGAAATACACAAATGTGTAAATAAATATGTGATAAACACAGAAGACATTTGACATATGTCGTCTTGTGTTGCGTAGTCATATCTTCTTTTCGCGTCTGTCAGATTTTGGTAGTTCTTACATATGTCAACTAAAAAAAACAAACAAAGTAATACGTAAATAACTCTCCCCTGATCCGTAGATACCTCTGTCGTGCTGTGTCGTTGGGTGTTACTTGTAGTTTGAATACAGTCACTTCATATATTTTGTTCAATTTTACATCACTTTATTACATCCGGTCATGCACAAACATTTCTATATGATTTGTCTTCGTTTCCAGTTTTCCTGGGAACAAGGTTGTTAAAAGATCTCGCCACCGAAATATAGCTTCTACAATAGGTATTAATTACCACCTTTTTGTCTGTTTATACGAGAAAATCTTCATATTTACATTTTAAATTTCCAGTTCAAATGTTGTTGGGTAACCTGTAGGTAAGCCATAGCTGAATAAATTTGTCCTTCAAGCGATGATATTTATCGACCCTAAGTGCGAGAACATCGCAATCAGCGCCAGTGTTTCTCCACTAAGGTATGTTTACTCTCTGGCATTGGATAAACCGCTGGAGGAATACCATGTGGGATACTTTAACCAACTATGTAGTGGATTCTAACTTCATATGGGTTATTTTTTTTTTTTTTCCTGATACATGCCTACTTGTTAAATAAGATTCTTAAATGTGGCAAACCGTCCTTACATAACGACAAATAAAGTTTTTAACTGTAGCTGATTAAAACAGAATAGAAGATATCCCTACTAATGATAAAACTGTGTTGCACCTTCACAAATAGCACCGTTCTTTACAAATCCATCTTTGCACTGGCAATAGTACGATCCATCCGTGTTCTTGCACTCAGAGTTGGCTACAGCACCACATGGGTCGACCTGTGCAGCGCACTCGTCAATGTCTAAAAACAAAGGGATGTAAGTGTTAGTATTTCAATGTCACAATGGATGGTTAAGTGTCCCATTACGATCATAAAAGGGAATTCTGGTGGAAATAAACTACTTTACACGTGAAAAAGGCGAAAAAAATATCAGAAAAATCTCAAGTGAACCTTGTTACGAAGGAAAATAAGTAGAATTGGTGCCTTAAATCCACTCCAAAGTTTTTACATTTCTAAAGTGATTACAGGCATATAGAAAGATACATTTTATTAGAGTAATCGTGTGGCTGGCTAACGGGAAACTTTCAGTGATATCAACCACACAATACTGCCATCTGCCCATCGATTGTAGGCGTTTCAGCCCTATTACTTGCATGTGGTATTACCCGCTGTTATCTACAGCGATTATCTCAATCACAGTGTTCCAGTAAAGTCTAGTGCACAGCTGCAGTTGAATTCGTTGACTCGTCTAAGTAACTAACTCTTCGCATCATTTCGCCTCCACCTGCCCACAACAGGTGTAAAATCGGCCCTGAATCGAAGCCATACCCATGCGGTCAATTCCCCATCTGTCCCCCCTTCACCAGATTGGAGGTTATGACCATGGAACTACACGCCCTACTGTGTTTGGCATGTTTAACGTTGGGTCGTGTGTCCGCTCACAGGCAAACTTTTACAAGGAAATATACTGTAAAGAAGGAATTAAAACATTTCTGCTGGAAAAGTAAAAGCGATGGAAGTTTCACAGCAACTCGTATAAAAGGTTTATCTTTTGGTTTCCTCGTGGCAATAATAGTCAAAGACGACTTTCTTTTTGTTTTCCCTTTTCCAGTGGCTGTCAATTTCTAGGAAACACACCTTTTTATGGCTCCTAATCGTTTGTTAACATTGCTGTTTTATTATTTACACGAACTACTACCTGTTTCACATCGTGTGCCATTAAATCCTGGTGCACAGCTGCAGTTGAATCCGTTCACTCGGTCTGTGCAGTTCCCGCTGCTCTTGCAGGGATGACTTGCGCAGTCATCGATATCTGTTTTAAAGGGATAAGGTAGAAATTTAAAAACGGTCATACCATAAAATACCACGTTAAAGCCTCCCCCGATATAAACCCCTCTATTTGCTAACAAAGAAATTATTCCCGATATAAGCCCCCCCCCCCCCGCCACCCCCCGCCGATACGAGCCCATCTAATGTGTAAATCACATAACGTTCTGGTCCTTTCCAGTTGCTCCAGTCACACTAGTGTTTTAGAGATGTTTTTGAAACATATTCTCCGTTTACAAAATAAATGTATTACAAATGTAATGGTATATTAGCTTTAATTCGTTGCCCAGATAGATTATAACTCCTCGTTCCGAAACAATATTTCTATTCGCTTATATGCCGCCCGGAAATAAGCCTCCCCTGCCCATCTTTAAGCCCACACAAAACCGCTTATGAAGTTATACGAGCCCGGGGCTTAAAGCGGCATTTTACGGTATACGACAAATCCCACAGCAACAATATCTGCAAAATAACCAAAAATGCATAAGATCGTTTATCGACCCAGATTTCGCTCCTTAGAGACTTGGATAGGTCAACTGGATAGAATTATGGAGAAAAAAGAAAGCTTTGGAAAAAATGTGCTTTCTTTAATCAAAAATGCATAAGCAAAAATATCTGTGAACATCGCTGTTTTGTTATTTACACGAATTATAAGGTTGGTGATGTTATCTGTTACGATTACCTGTTTCACATTGTGTCCCATTAAATCCTGGTGCGCAGCTGCAGTTGAATCCGTTCACTCGGTCTGCACAGGTTCCGTTGCTCTTACAGGGATGACTTGCACAATCATCGATATCTGTTTCAAGGTGATAAGGCAGAAAGTTAATAACGGTCACATTCGATAGAACCTGCAACAACCAACAACAAAACTCAATAACAAAACTATGCTTGAAGTTAAAAGATACAACACTGCAAAAAGCTTAGAAAGAGATTCAAAACCGTAGAATATCAATGAAAATTAACTAGTTTTGGCTTTTGTTACCTGTTTCACATTGTGTGCCATTAAATCCTGGTGCACAGCTGCAGTTGAATCCGTTCACTCGGTCTATACAGGTCGCGTTGTTCTTACAGGGATGACTTGTAGTCATCGATATCTGTTGTAAGGGAAAAAGGTAGAAAGATAATAACCGTGAGGAGAGAAAATCAGATTATTTAGTATATTTTACATATTCGGTTTAGATATATTTGTTTTAGTTCATTTTGCATTTCTAAGTTGCAGTTTACTATTCCAGTTCATTAACCGTAACAAACACCTGTTTTTGTTGTAGATCATACCTGTAATAAGCGCTGAGCTGTAATTACTAGCTGTGTTAGTCTTTTTGTTGAACTGTTATCTCCCTTTATTGTTTTGAAAGTTATTAATGTTGAAAACTACAAATTCCGTTACAGATAATCGAGCTTCCTGAAATGTATGAGATAATGTTTAGTTGAGATTTTTTAAAAACTTTTCGTAAACCTTTAGAATTGTGTTTTCGGCTTAAATAGCCATGCCTTGTAAAATATTCTTTTGTTACGTTCTTGGATTAAAATAATATCGTTGGACCTAAGTGTTGAGTGCTGTTGGCGGTTCTGAAGATATTTCCCTGTAACAGATTCCGGTCCTGATCCTCGCAACCAGAAAGTTTGCACAAGTTTTTACAGAAGTGCTTTCCCAGGCCAAAAATCTATTATCACATATCGGTCATATACAGTAGAACTTTGCAGCAGCAAAAATATATGTCTCTGCCCTTTTCAAGCACTTTAAACAATAAAAGCACTGCAAGCGACATAGAAAGAGATTAAAAACTCCTCACATCTGAAGGAAAATAAATTTTGGCTACAGTTACCTGTTTCACATTGTGCGCCATTAAATCCTGGTGCACAGCTGCAGTTGAATCCGTTCACTCCGTCTGTGCAGGTCCCGTTGTTCTTACAGGGATGACTTGCGCAGTCATCGATATCTGTTTTAGAAGAAAAGATTGAAAGGATTAAACTGCAATAGCTTCTGTTGATATATTTGACGGAGCCCGGTCAGGAGCAAATAGGCAAAAGAGATCACTAAATAAGTAACTTTTAAAATTTTTACTTTTTATAAAGAAAAACAAAACATCTTTATCAGATATCCATCATTATCATAATCCAGTCTGGGAATGGCAACTGATCTGCTCCTTGAAATATATCTGTTCCACAGACAACTTCTTGCTGGGTGGGAATCTTCTGGTTCTGAGCACCCGCTGTCAGTTGCACGGGGAAGATAGAGCCTGTTTGACTGCTAATTGTTAGTCGAGAGAAGATAGCAGACCTGAAACCCATCTTTGTAGCTCTCGGCTTCATGACCTTCATAAATGCTATTGCTGTTTTAACTCTAAACAAATAGTTTTGCGCGAATGGAGCCTGATTGGGTTTTAAAGCTAAGCTTCTTCTTTATGAAGAGCATCTCATAGATTAAACAGTCTATGTCCATGTCTTGAACGTTATTTTCGCTATAGGGACGTTTATTGCGAGAAGGGTTTATTAAAACTGACAGTGCTGGTTAGATTACATTAATAGAAAGGTGAAATAACTTAAATGTAAAAGTTCGTAAAAAAATTGATTTACCGCCAAGGTTGTGCGCATCGCAAATATGCTTTATTTTGTAGAATACAGAGTGTCTAATCATAGAAACAGCCTGGAAGTTGAGGCATTTTATAGCGCGTAGATGAGGCTTATTACAAGAGGTTTGTAAATAATAAATCGAAGTAAAACCCCGAACGTCTAGTTACCTAGTTTAGACATGTCACAACGAGCCAGGACTACCTCGCCAGGTTTAATTGAATCGAACCAGTAATTACCGCTGACTGCATCTTCTCCTTCACTCGCCCTGATCTCGGCGCACGACTCAGCTGGCAACTCGGCAACGGATCCAAGGGAAACTAAAAACAGAAAAGTCAAAAACATTGTTTTTTTCTCGGCGCTTTTCTGTCATTACTAAACACCACTATTGTTGAGCTCTCTCGACGAAAAGCTGCGGGCTTTGTTCGTAGTCCTCGGGATGTAATGAGATTCTGGGCACGCCTGTATACGACACAATTACTATCCTCAAAAAAAGATAGAGAAGAACTGTTCAAAGAAGAGCAATACCTCTTTTCCTGAATCGTTTAATATAGAAGCGATGGCTGTCCGGAACAAAATCTTCAGGTCTGGCTTCTTTGGTGCGGTTGTTCAACTCACATATGCCTTGGCTGATGACGTAGTTAAAGCTTTGACATCTGACGTCATCATCACACTTGTCTAAACAATTAAGCCAGATTCCGGTCTTCTCCTCGATAAAGGTATGGCCTTTTAACATCATGCCGCGGATGGAATATTCGCCTCGAATTATACACTGCTGAGCGTCCAGTTTATAAAACATCTGAGACATCAGAAGCACCGCGATGGTCATACTTATGTCAGCTTCTGAAACTGTCATATGGAAAGAAAAATATCGAGTCTTGCATAATATGTTTCTTGTACTTTATATAAAAACTGATGCAAGCGAGCATCTCGGTCTATTATAGCTGAGTATCAATGAGCAGAAATAGCTCTGAATGGCAGCGACACAACACGCCATCTCTTATTATACGGTGTTGGTTGTAAGCAATCCTGTAAGTAATCTTGAAATAAATGTAGAAAAGACTATAAAATAATCATCTTGAAGCAGGTAATAGTCTTTACTTGAAACGTATTCGTCGAATTCTAGCCCTATACAGACAACGAGAAAATGAAATAGAAACACAAAAGGAGACAAGAATATCTCAAACAGAGGTGCTGCCTCGATCCGTTACACAATCTCAGTGCCGCTCTTTATCTAAGTAGCGGCTTGTGACGGAATCATTGAATTTAACTTCAATTTGTGAGAAAAAAGTGACAAAATAACGTTGCGTCCATAATAAAATTGAGACATTTGAAAACACGGACTATGTTTCTACGGTTAGTCTTACCGTCTCCTCTAATCCTTTTCGGAAATGCTCTTCAAACAGAAATTTGAAAACGCCGGCTTGTGTTTTAGTGTGGACGGAAAACATTTTGAAAACAGGGTTTTTCAAGAAGGATGACATCACGATAATCAAGCGATTTCCCTGTCAGAGTTTTCCTCAAACACAAATCCAAAATGACCGGTAATTGTTGCGTTTCCAAAGTATTTCCAGCGTTGTTTCCAGTCGCGAAATTTCGGATTTCTTCATATTATGCCCAAATCACCTCTATAATGAATTGTTTTCGAAAATACCCTTCAAAGGCCCTGAAGCGCTTTAGTTTTTTTCGAAATCCAGGAAAGTTCAAAAATCGCCATTATATCTGCCAGCCGCCGCCGAAAATGGCCGAAAATTGTGCATTTTCTTTTCGCTCGTACAGATCAACGCGAACATGTCTATCAATATATTTTGGCTAGCTCAGAATGCATATTTTGCTGTTTCTAAAGCATTCATTTGATTAGCAAAAGCTCCAAATGTTATAATATTTTAGGCCGATACAAGTACCTTCATCGAAGCTCGTGAGCGAAACGGCTAATTTTAGCTAATTTCAATACCATCAAAAGCCCACTGGTGCACAGAATTTGAAGTCGAAACTGAAAAAGTACCCCTCAAGAGACATAAACATGTGGTACATTTTGTTAAATTCGTCATTCGTGAAATCAACATGGAACTTGGCCAGCTACTTTCATCAAGAGCAAAACTAAGCGAATTTGGAAACCTTTTTTCGTCAATAACGCATACGGATGCTTGTAATTTTTTTTTCCTTTTAGATTGACCACATGATTAGCTTTTGCAAACATTTGCAGTTAAATGAAAGTAGATCTTGCTTTTGGTGCATTGCAATGTTATGCAACATTATTTCGATCACCGACACGCGCATATCGCCCGAAACCTATGTGACTTCCGCCTATGTTTTTTTTTTTTTTTTTGAAGGTGACAACTGTAGCACACATTATTCGTTCAATATCCGCTGTTTTAATTTTTGTGGAAGACCCACAGCCGAACCTGACTTCAAGAGAAAAAAAAAGGCCTTTTTTAAACGTGGAGCTTGAGTAAACAATCGATTACAGTTGCATCCATCACGTTTGGCGTAGGCAGCACAACCGTTTCACGTAGACAGGTACACTCTACTTCAATCAAAGCCTCTCAACTTGGAAAATGGATCGTCTGTAAACGGTGACAATATTGATGCCACTGACTTGAGGTTTAATCCGTAGGTTAACTTAAGGTTAAGTTAAAGCTCACTGACATTGTTACGAAATTATAGTGCAAAACGTAACGGTGAGAGAATACACGAGGAGATGTAACACTTTTGAAAACATTCACGAAGTTATCGGTCCGAGAGACAGAGTTATCCTCGTCCGAGAGACCGAGACAATTATCAAGAAAGTGCCGCTTCCTGTGAAAACAGGTAATAATTCTTATTTTTATTCCTCTTAAACTGCGCGTCGTTGGTCTCTATATCTGTTTGGTCTCTGTCTTATTGATATATTTTGATTTTGTTTGATCATTTTTTTTTTAAAGATAAGAGGATTGAATACCAAGAAAATATGGAAGTCATATTTCACCCCTACTGATACCTCTCCAGAACGGCCGTCTAGAAAGGTTCGACTGTATTACCGTTAATAAAACGCGACATCCTTCCTATTCAACTTTAAAAAACAGGGATATTGTTCGTGCTTTTGGCATAGAAACGCACCGGGGAAATGGCTGGGATGGAAAAAGAAGGCCTACGAGACACTAGTCTTTAATGGATACGTGTTGATAATTTACGTACATATTCACTCCTACTACTTACTTTTTGAAAACTATATAGACTACACAGTCAAACCTCCACTAACAGCCACGTCTCCACAGCGGACTCCTAGTCTACAACAGACACATTTTTTGTCCCGGTGGACAGCCACACATTCACTCTTATTTTTGCCTCTGAAATGCGCAAAATAAGGTTACAGTACATAATGCTTAACTATTTTATACCGCCTAATTATGGATGTAGAAGTTTGCTATGTCAATAATTGCGAATTCTCAAGGTAAAACAAAGGAAATTTTAGCTCTTCTGAGTGGCCGATTTTTCTGCTAACTATTTCCCGGCTAACGAGGTATAGATATGGGCACTCTCCATTCGACCAAAAAATTTCCGGCCAAAAATGTCCTGACTTTGTGAAACCTTTCCAAGGAAATTTCCGTTCCATTCGCGTCTGTTTCGAAAATTTCGGAACTTTTGATTTTGTGGCAAGCGCCCATATTATAGTCTATATAGTTTAGCAGAAAGCAACAGGGGTGAATATGTATGTAAACCCACAGCGCGTATCTGAAATCTGATGCCCTCTAGGCCTCCTTTGTCCTTTTTGTATTCCAGCCCTATCAACGGTGCATTTCTTTTCAAAAAAATTAGTCATTGTGGTTCATGTTCTCCAGACAACGCAAAAATTGGTCATTTCACGTCGTTGTTTTGTAGAGGACGGCAAGGAAATGTACCAAGAATTGTAACGCACTCGCACAGCTATTGTTTTGCTCATTGAACCTTTTGTTCAGTGACGTTCCAAATGTCGTTGCCGTCGTGATTTTCTTATATTCCCTACTCTCACTAACGCTCTCTATCTAGGGAGCGGTTAGTGGGGGAATCATTGAAATTTACTTCATGTTGTGAGAAAAAGAGATGACAAACTCAGGCTGCGTGCACGCTACAATGGAGAAATTTGAAAACACGGCTATCTTTCTATGGTTAAGACTACCGCCTCCTCCAACCCATCATGAAACGTTCTTCAAACAGGAGGAATTGCAAAACACGGCTATCTTTCTAAGGTTTAATCCATCCAAAATGACCGGCTGCGTTTTCCAAATTTTTCCAGCGTAGCGTGCAAGGAAAACATTTACTATGTTTTTAGGTATGCTCTGTTGTATTAATAACCTGTAACGCTGATGTTTTTGCTGGAAAAGAGCTGGTTAAATTTATTTACGCATCCCCTTAACTTTTTGTTTGCTTTCTTCAACTCACTGAATCCAAGATATCGCTCACTTAGACAAAAAGAAGACAAAAAAGCTCAACAAATACACAAAACGAAAGAAAACAAATGAAACGCTTGAGTTCGCTCGCTCAAGAGAAAACCATATACTCGCCTATAGACCGCAAGATACGTAAACAACAAAGATGATTTCCGCATAATTTAACTTAATTGAGGGGTTTTAATGATGACATACGGTAATTTTACACGGTGAAGAAAGTGGGTATTTCAAATCCACCTGTTACTGGTAATAACTTCCTTTTTTAATTGTCGAGTGCTTTCGAGCACGTAAGAAGTCGTTTTTATTTTGTGACTAAAGAAATCAAACGATAATTACCTTTATAACAAAAGACGGACCGACAAAACTGTGACACAACTCATGGGCATAAAGTTCCTATTTTTGTTTATGATTAAATTCAGATAATATACTTCTTAACAACAGCATTACGTATAGTAGGATATGTTTGTTATGACTATAACAAGAAAGCCCGCATTTCAATTATTTGCCGTTTAAACTCCAAATTTCCGTGCCTTTCAAAGGATTTTGAAAGATGTGTCCTCAAAGATTACACAAAATGCGAAGCAATGGGTGTCAGATTAATTACCTTGCCGATTTTATTAACAAAAAATGCAGCATCATCCTTTTTTTTTTTTTTTTTTGGCGATAGAATACAAACTAGACACACATTTCACAGATCCCTTTTCCCATCTAGTGAGAAAATAGCTGGTGTTGATATTCTAGCTTCCTCTTCGTCTTTATTTATGTGCTGACAGAGAATTATTTTTAAGAACCGTGTTTGATGCTATAAGATAAAAGCGAGTAGCAATTTCTCGTACGAACTGTTGTAAAGAATTATGCGTCGGCAATCGTGTTAAAAGGCGCTGTTACACTGGGTTATAAACATGCCTCGCATTGCTGTAACGAAAACGTGCGAGATATGTCCAATTCAGGGAGTGTTGCTCGTTCAATTTGCAATTAGCAAATTGCGTCGTAGATGCGCAACAAAATTGTGAGACAAATTACAAATAAATTCCGCTAGATTTATTCAAACGTTATTTCTGGAAAACTTAGCGATGATGCTTCAAGAACTTGAAATCTACATGAAAATGGTTTTCTTTATCTTACAGTATTTTGACATTACAACTATCGGCTTTAAAATACCAAAGAGTGCTAAATAAACAAAGCTTCCACGAAAGACAAAGAAGACAAAAATGACTGAGCTGCAACTTTTAGAAGTTTAGTTTCCCAATTTATCACAAAAGGCTGTGATCTAGATCATAGTCTCTTAATTATCACCATCGTTACCATCTTTATCGAGAAAACTATTGAACTAAATAAGTACATTTATATTTTTGCATGAGTCTTATCTTTTAAACTTTTCGCGTATCGTCAATTAAGGACCGAATTCGAAATTGCTTTCGCAAAGAGACAGACAGGAGATAAAAATGTTACCAAAAAAAACATATTTTTCTCCGTTTTTGTGAGTGATTAATGAAATATCGTGTCAGCTTTACCTGAGAAAATTTTATCATGACAATTTTGCGTGATCTTTGCGAATTCTAACTGAAAATACTGACGGTGTTCAGACAAATCCGGACAAACTCAAATTCTTGGTCGAATTGGAATTTTAAAATGTCGGTCTTCATAAAGATAGCAAAATAGGAGTACCCGGAAGAAAACATGACCGAGAAGAAGAGGTTGAAGAGAAGAACCAACAATAAACTCAACCCGCTTATGAGGCAGAGTTTGGGATGCCAGCCCAGACAAGCTGATGTTACGATACACTAAGTAGGAGAGTATAAAACGCGATTGAAAGGCTATCAATGAAAATGTAAGACATTTTGGAACTCACCCTCCGCTTGCGTTGGACGAAGCATTATTGAAATCGATGACACAAAAACGAGGAGGGCAGAAACATTCATTTTTAAACCGCAACGAACGTCTTCAGTTCTCAAGTCTTATGGAAAGTCTGGCGTTGTGAAGTCGAAATAACAGCTCATTACAAGTCAACACTGAAATAAGAGATGGCGTGTTTTATCTCTGTCATTCAGAGCTATTTCTGCTCATGTCAGTTTGACTCCTCCTACTTTTACTAAGAGTTCCCGTTTAAATTACCCACTTATTATGTGAACAACATATTTCTATCTGCCGGTTTTTCAACTAAGCTTACAGGAAGAAATTCCTTCTTGGGCTCCTTTATTTTAATAATTTATTTTTCTTCGGCTTGTTTATGAGTGGATGTTTTATTCCAAAGAAATATACGTTCCAAACTCATGTTTTTAACAATGAATTTCCTTGGCACTCACCTCGTTCCCTACCTTTATTTTTGTACTTTATTGAAAATTTAAACATTAATCTCGCTGTTTTTCCGCTAATATATTGTTTTCTAGTTCAAGGTGGCTCGTGATTAATCAAACTGGATATTGAATAAATCATCTATGTTAGGACGTTATTGCAACTTCGAGCTAAGCTTATAATTAATTCAATTTAAAAAGTAGTAATGATAATATGACTTTTTAATAAAAAGGAAGAATGTTGAACATTATATTCTGCAGGCCTCCATGCACATAAGATGGCTACAAGTTAGTTAAATGCCATTCACGAAATTGAATTCACATCATGCTTCATCAGTATTTTTACATTTTATGTCTCGTGGGAAATGGTAAGATAGTATATTGAGCTAAAGCGGCCTTCACACGGCAAACTTAAGTTGGCAAACTCGTACCTTCACACGTCGAACTCGCGTCAAATCACAACACACGGTAATTTGCAACATGGCCGACTTAGTGCAGTGGCACTCACGTCGAACAGTGAAACAGGAGAAGAGAAGAGAAGAGACAGAAAGGTTTGGACGAAACCCAGTTTGTCCGCTGGCTCCTCCATTTTCTTTTGTGTGTTTTTAGTATCTTTGTAGACTACAGATGAATCGTTTCACACAGCCAGACAATTGTGAACCTCTTCGATAAATTTAAAAGTGGCCTCATGTTCATCTTGAATTGCGTCCGCCACTTTGTGAAGTGTTACGCAAATAAATCAAGTGAACAGAGCGCGTGTTTTGATTGGTTGACAGTTAACAACACTTGTTTGCCAGTCGTTCACACGTCAGAAACGAGTTTACCAACACGAAAAAGTTGGTGAAAAAGTTGACGAGAGTAGAGGCAAGTTCTATTTGTCCCCAACAGTTTTGCCAACGTGTTTGCGTACTGTATTTGGGCCGTTCACACACTGCCAACTACGTGTTTGCCACCTTTAATTTGCCGTGTGAAGGCCGCTTAACACCAGCTGGAGATGTGAAGTCCAAATAGCAGCCCATTACAAGCCAACACTGTGTAATAAGAGATGGCTTGTTTTGTCTCTGTCATTCAGAGCTATTTCTGCTCGTAGCAGTTTGACTCCTCCTGCTCCTACCATAAAGACTTCCTGTTTAAATTATTACGCACTTGTTATGTGAATAAAATATTTCTATCTGGTTTGTCAACTACCCTGACAGGAACAAGTTTCTTCTTGCATGCCTGAGTTAAAGTTATATTCTAATGAAAGGAACGTTCGAAACTCATGCTTTAACAATCGTTCTGTTAAAATCCTGGAAATTTGAGGGCATTTTTCGTGTTCTCTATCTTTTTTTTGGTAGATTGAAATGACTGACGGATACTTGTCAAGCTTCCGGATGCTTAATTGCTCAACTTTACCAGTGCGACAAAGAGTGTTCCAATCATAGTCTTCGAAGCATTCCTGTTGTTTTTGCTTGCATTTCTAACATCATGTATCTGTTTAAGTTTGCATCCTGTCTTGCGGGTTTTTTTAGTATTATTTTCTGTAGACGCCTTTAATAATACAATTCTCTGCTATTTCATTCAAACAGTGTTTTTGGACTGAACAATTTGCATGGCAGAAATTGAATGAAAATGTGAGGCCTGTTCTAATTATATATTTCTTTCATTGTCTATATCTATATTTCTTTATATTTTATTTTTTCCAAGCACTACCTTGGAATTCATCACCAAAATTGTCAACTGAAACAAAGAGTAACAGCTATTTCAAGTACTTGTATAAAGACCTAAACCATAAAAGGACCAAGTATTTCACCAAAATACTCCCAGACATGTACAAACATGCACAACCCTATTTCTTGGATAACTTGCCAAAGTACCTTTACAAGGAAAGGGAAAGGAGACTTCAAACCAAAAAATATTTTGTAAAGCTCAAGCATGACATGAGTTTACTTTTTTCTGAAAAAATTAAGCCTCCTGTTTTAAATTTATGAGAATGCCTATGACACAACTAAGGCCTAATCATATAGGCATTGTGTCCAAAGGTGTGAAAAAATCCCAAGAGATTGTGTCCCAAATGGAAAAAGAGGAAAATAACATCCCATCTAATTTGGGGATACTTTTTAACAGAAATAAACTAAAGCCATGGGACCAGTGAACATTATCAGTGTGCTAAAGCAATGCAAGAGGAACTTGCTCAAATGAAAGGAAATGTCAGTGACAAATTAGAGAAGTTGTTAAGCATAAAGCAAAGTCTTGACCGAGCCTTCAAAAGTTTACCAAATAAGACAGGAATGAAAAACGGAAGACAAAAAAAAAATGGAAAAGAAAATCTGAAAAGAGAAAGAGAGAGCTCCTAAACAAAATCCAAGAAGAAACAAGGCGTAAAATCATCAAACGTGATTCTGAAGAAGCTTACAAGTGTATTACAAAACAAATGCTTTCGTTAAATATGAGTCTAGAAAAATTGAGAGCAGACAGGCACAAAGCTGGATTAGCAAGCCTCATCAACAAGGGAAATTGGCATCCAGAAGCAAGGAAGTGTGTACTTGCAAAGCTCACCGATTAAGAATTAGAGGTAAACTGCCCGCATGAAGAGGAAGGACATAGTGAAAAAGAAGGGGATAATTCTGAAAAAGATGGTTGCGAAGAAAGAAAAGAGAGAGCTCCTAAACAAAAGAGCGAGTCCAAAAGAAGTGGTGAAAGATAATGAAGAATGCAATGGAACAGATGAACAATGAACAGAAAGAAATTTGTGTTTGTCTTATGAAATAAGTTATTTTATAATAGCTGATTGAATATATTTCATGTGATTAAAAGTAAACCTGTGGTACTAAATAAAAAGTGTGAGTAGGGAACGGGGAGAGTGGTGGGAGGGCATGTATATTTAGCATGGTCTGCTATAGGCCTCCTGCTCATAAGATTTCTGTTTTGTGAGGAGGGGGATCGAAACGTTTTGTTGTTGTTTGTAATGAATCTTGCCAGCCCCACCCCCAGGCAGAAATAATCAATGGTCGCTAAGTCTGCCCTGGGTTATTTCACAGGAGACCAGTCGAAAACATTGCATCACTTGTATATCTCTGTGTGTCGAAAAATTGAACAAATTCGAACCAAAGTTTGTTTTTTGAAGTATCCAAGTATTGTACTAACAAACTCTGCGCTGGACTGGGTGGAAAATGGCCTAAGGAACTCTTAATAAATTGGTTTTTGGTTCGTTGTAGCCGCTAGCAGCGGCGTATTGAGCAAAACGTTTATTTTGATTGGTTCAATGTGCGCAGCACTTACAACCTGACTGCGAAAAAGTCTCTCCAAATAAAACTGAAATTCCACGGGAAAAAAAAAACATACATGTACTCCAAGCTTCGCAAACGACTACTTTACACCCGCTTTCAGTGTTGCGTGTACAGACGATATCTTTCGACCATCTCTTGACATTCCATCTTTCGACATGCTATGTAAACGGCTGAAATACGGTTTACCTGTGAAACTAGCAATTTTTCCGGTTATTAGCGGAACAAATGACAAGTATATGATAATTACTGACCTCAAATAAATGAAGAAGCCTGTGGACTCCCAATTCACGGGATAATTCAAACGATTTTAGTGTACTCGATCGGCTCCCAATAGTGACTTCCGGTAGAATTGGGCCGCTACTGCTCAGTTAATATTCGAAAGATGTAAACATTCAAAGCAGTCGATTCATCACTCACAGAATGTTTTCTTGGTGCTCCTAGCCTTAGTTTGATGTCAAATAAATCCATCTTTCATGACTAAAAGTCGAGGTCGACCGTAAAGAAGCCACTTGTAGTTACATTTTGACGTAGGCCAGGTTACATAGCATGTCGAAAGATGGCATGTCGAAAGCGGAAAGCGGGTGTAAAAGAATTTTATTTTTTTTAACATTCTGAAACGTGTACAAGAGCTTTTAATTAACATATATCTACAGAATTATGTCGCCCGTGTCTGGATTGAACAATGAACTATCTGGACCATCGAGTTCACAGTTAATCAACCGAATCATCTGTTTGTCCGCCCTCAAGTAACACCCGGTTAACTAGTTTTTTCCATCCAAATCCCTGTATATAGACTGTTTACATGCAACTTCAGTCGTTAGTAAAATACTGGAAAAATGTAAAATTCGCTCAAATCTTGTTTAAACACCCCAGGATGAGAAGAAATTACAGTACTGACTATTAAAGATTCTTTATTCGGTGAATCACCCATACTTTGATCGATTTTAATTTCATCTGCTAACCTCCTTACAAACTTTTATATTTCAGCTACTATCCCCCCTACAAACTATTGTATTACGCCTGGGTGATCATGACTGTGATTTAGCTACAAAACACGCATCGACGGATTGCGCCGATCTTATATTCAATAACAATTTATTGGATTTTTACAAAAAGAAAGCTAAGCAAAGTTGCTACTGAAAAAAAAAACCACTGATTTGTGGGCCAGAGGTGACAAAACAACTTTTAAAAATACGCCGCTGGTGGCTTAAAAATGAAGAAATAATGAATCTGGTTGTCGAAAGGAGATTTTTGGCAGCTATTAAACGCAGCGGAAGCGTGGAATAGTGCTCGTGCCAGTCCTACTCCGCACAACTCCTTGCGAAAAGAGCAGAACCCCCGTTTCATCGCCTGGCCTTTCTCCGTCCTGGTCCCATGGTAAAATGTATGGCAGCGAGAAGGCATTGAAGCCGGGAACCTTTTTTCAGTAAATATTTACCAAAAGGTTCTTATAATTCCAAAAGCCATGATATCATTCCATGAAACATTCAATATTTTTTGCGTCTCCAACCAACCATTGCGCAAAAATGGTTTCCCCCCTCCCCTTTCAACAAAACACTTTGGTCCTCCTCAAATTAAACAGCGAATTATCGAGATAAGTATTACAAGAGTCTAAAGCAACCCAGACCTTGTCTTTATTTTGTTAGCTTCGAAGAAGAAGACTGTTATCGTGTTGTTTTGGTAGCACAGCTCGGGTTGGGCTGCCGCTCGCACCGCGGGCGCATTCACCGTATTGCGAGGTGAAATCTCTTTGTGATCTAACAAAAAGGGGTAGCCAGCTTTTCGACCCCACTCAACGAACACCATCCGATGACGCGAAAAGAGCAGGGGTTAGTAGGCTTCGAGATGAAGTATACCAAAATGTCGACAGGAACGTGAGAAAGTTTCTTCAGAAAACTGCTCGTTTTATTCTGCAATTAACTTTGTGCTAAGATTACGAAACTCCCTTAGCTAGGGAGGGACAGGCTGAAAATAGCAGCAACAACTTCGAAAATCACTAAATGACGAAACAGAGCACAGAGTATTTACGATTCGGTGAAAAGATCTTTGGAGGATGAGAATGGAAAAAAAATAATAAAATGCTCCTAAAAATAGGCACTCGCCAGCTGAATGCACACGGGAAACTTACAACAATGTGATATTTTTCTCCTCGAGAGTTGTAATTTGCGGATGCTTGTTAGCGAAAGCCGCTGAGCAGGAATAGGTATTGATCGCGAGCCTTGACAAGGGGAGGGGATACTTTGTGTACAATTTTACGGAAACTAAAGTTACCTATATCACTATTACTACTTACCAATTACAAATTACAATACCAATCAACATTGCTTACAACACTAACAATATAACAATCTTTTTAACAGGAGTTAATTCTAAATAACAACGATATTACTAATAGGGACACAAAAATAATAATAATACAACTAACAGATGCAATACTTCTACTGCTACTAATACACTATTCTAACAACTGACGAAAGTAAATATAAGCGGAAAAAACACAGGGCCATGAAACACTAAGTTAAAGCTGTTCAAATGAAAAGAAGAACCTAATTGTTATTCAATGAAATTGCCTGTTTAAACAAAAGTTTAAAGGAGAGATCAGCGAGTCATAATGACTGGAGTATTTTGTGCCTCTTCTGTTGGAATGCGTTTTGTGTTCCATTATAATTGAAACATGTTTTCCTATTTTTAAATTGCATCTAACCTGATTAACGTATTCTATTAAGGATGGTCGAACATTTTTGTACTTACAAGAGTAAATGTAAAATCTATCAAGTAGTAAACAATGACTGAATAGCAAGGTGCTTTTCTCTCCTTTGAGACCTAAACACTGGCAACAAGTTAAAACTTGTGAGGCTGGTATTAGACGAAACATTGTTGAACGTTATTCCAAAAGGCTTCTGTGATCAGGCATTCTCAGAAAAGATGAAGCAACGTTTCTTGTGCTGTTTGACAAAAACAACAAAGATTTGCTTCCGAAAATTTCATTTTAAATAGAAAAGAATTTGCAGCTATTCTCCTATTGAGAAATTTGAACTGGAAGTTCTTAATTTCATGCTTAATTTACATATCCTAGGTAGTAGATAAATTGACTCTCAGTCCATATTTTCCACATCAATGAGTTCACAGTCTAATCCATTTTTTTTGGCTTTTTTCTGGGCGAGTACATCTTTTGATGATGAGGATTTTGTAAGCTGCTTGACTTGGTTTGTTGGACGAGTTTAAATTAAGCAGTACATTTTCTAGAATTTTTTCACCTGGCAATGTCAATTTCAGAGATCTCTTTCTTTTCACCAAGGCGAACAATGAAACACTTAATCATTTCTTGTGTCCAGTTATGCTCAACAATTCTACATAAGGTCGCTGATTTTTTATCCATCGACATGACAAAGTAAGTTTTCGCCCATGATTAATAATCACCCTTGCAAATCTTGCCCAAGTATTTTGATTTTCATCTCAGTTCAGCAAATCTCTGACCCTCATTTTGTCACGATTTTTATCACTAATGAACAACGGTTCCTAATTTACCTTACATGTAGCAGTGCAATTACTGGTGGTGCTATAGTTAGGTTATAGCTGTTACTGAACAAAAATACCGCCCATGGTTTTGATAGACTTTTCTCCGTTATCCGCTTGGAACTTTGCTACGTTCCCACACGTGTTGGTACCATGCGGACCCCCTGCTGTACCAAAACCGATTCTAGAGTCACAGCTGGTGCAATCTTTCTCGTTGTTCGCAACGAAACCAATTCTTGCTCTGGAAGCGCCAGAGTCGCAAACAGCATTGAAACCTTCTTTGTTGCACTTGAGCTGCAAGGAGGCCTGGGAACCAATCAACGTCTTCCACGCCTTACGACCCAGTGAGGTGCTGCGGTATTTCCCATCAGCGATCAGTGAGTACAGAGAGTTGGCGTGCACGTTGATGACAGTGAACTTGATCTGCTGGTCGAGCTTCATAGCCAGACAGACCTTGGAGAAGGGTGTGTGCCAGTAGGTTGGCAGCTTGGTCTCCTGTGAATCAAGCCCAGTCTTCCCTCCTGGGAGATTGAACTCTTTCTTGTTGCTCCAGAGTTTGGAGTCGAAGCGAAATGTATTCTGGATATCAATGAAAAACACCCCATGAATAATTTTGCCGTCATGCATAGAACTTAGAAAACACACATCAATGTCATTCTGGAATTTCCCAGCTAATTTAATTGTCTTTTTTTTTTTGTTATTTTTTTCATATTTTGGACAGCAACCAGTCTCAATACGTCGTCCTTTAGCGTATATAACTTAAGATTTGGTTTATCTTAAGATTCAACTGAGAGATTTTCATAGGTTTTGAAACACAAGATATATCAAACACTCAAGACAATGTTGACCACAATTCCAAACACCTCGAGGCTCGTCACTTGAAGTGTTCTTCCACCCCGTGCACTTCATTGTCATTAAAACGTTTAGGGAGAGATTTGACGTTCATCACTCTATCATTATTTCTTCTCTTTACCCTTTGGATAGTCTTTCGATAGCCTGCCTCGATCGATTTTAATTGAAAGGCTGGCTCCGAAAACCAGACTTTTTAAGGTGGGCGATGAAACAATAGCAAAACCAAACCACACACCTTGTTTTAAATGAACGACTTTGTTAATACCGTAATAAGCTCTGTAATAAGCTCCACCCTTTGAAAGTGGAATTTTATAATAGACCTCCCTGTCTAATAAGTAATATATCAAACACGAGAGACAGCGTTTCATCGGGATATCCAAACACCGAGAAGAGAGTTGAAAATACGACGCGCAGAGGAGTATTTTTGACGAAATTCGAGGTGATTGGATAGCCGATGAAAACACTGTCTCGAATGTTTTATATATCTTCTCAATGGAAACAAAAACTAAGAAGTAAATGGAGAAGTAAAATCGTCAAAATCTATGCTAATTAAGACCGGGTATCCAAACCTCCTTCACGGTTGGGATTTTCTTTGTTTTAACTTGATGAATTATAATGAGTTTGAGAAGTTCCTTTCCATCCTCCTGTATTGTGTAATTGGACCCTTCTGTTGTTTACTTAGCCACGCTCTTTGTCCCTAGTTTTTATTTTTTTTGTAAAGGCTAAAAAAAACTGTACATAAAGTTGGCCGATCCAAAGTCTCTATTTTTGGCTGGATTCTATCCTGTTTGCAATTTACCTCCATTTTTGGAAAACAACAAAAGAATCTGATGCGTTTTAATTTTCAGTTGCTAAATTAAAAGAATTTATAGTTCTATGGAAACTTTACGTCAAGATTCAAGCAGTTTACGATCTGAGCCTTCCCTGTTTGTTATGAAGAGCAGACGTGAGTATTTAAGTCTCTGGAAACTTCTAAAATGTCAAGTCACGCAATGTTTGTGCCAGAACTTTGTACTGTCACACTATGGAACAGTTTAGAACATTCTACTGAATGATGCAATTATGATGTAATGTTACATAAATAGAAGCTCCAAGAATGTTCTAGAATATTAGTGAAATGTATATAAAGAATCAGCTAGATAGTATAGATTCCCCGTTGTTGTTCTCGGCAGAGACTGAGTGGAAAAGCTATAGAGTGCTATTGTTATTGTAAAAGCTATTGACGAACTTTGTTCAAGGTCAAGTGGACTGTAAGGAGATTTCTTTGGAGACATCAAGATTTATTGTGAGTTCGTGTCAGTGGTGACTAAAGTTTAGCAGTAGGCTTAACTTAGTTTGGTAGTAGATTGTATTGTTCAGAAATAGCTCCTTTGTAGCTAAGATTACATTACGTATTGTTAAATAAACAAGTTGGGTTCATAGGAGAGTTTCGTAGTATATCTTTCTGTCGGTCAAGCGATACCGTAACACGTTAATTAAGGCACCCTGTCTAATAAGCCACCTGTTCATAAAAAGTGAACTTAGACTTATTGGTGGGATGGGTGGGGGTTGGTGGGGGCATAAATAAACTATCGCGGTATATATCATACCTTTTTGCCATCGATCTTCATGACCAAGGTCCATCCGCCTCCTCCACAAGCTCCAAGACCTACACCGGTCATATGGCAATACACAGGAATCTTCACAGGCCCTACTTGCAGTAAGTAGGCTTTGTTTTCTTTGCCTCTGATAAAGCATTATAAAATCTTATCAGTGCTGCTGCAGTTTGATCACTCTTACCTCGCCTTACGTTCGAGTTTGAAACTCTTCCCACTGCCATTTGACCAATCTAAAAGCAGTCTTCGAGGCTCTAGTCTGAGAAATGTATCATCGATTTTTGTGTGTCCTTAACCAGACCCATAGGAGTTCAATACTTTCCGTAGGCTTTTTTATTTTTCGTATGGATGCTCAATTGTACTATGGCAAAGGAGAGGAAGTTTAGAATATTTTCATTAAAAATCTACTTTGTTCAGAGGCTCATAATAGATATACAACTGACAAACCTGTGAGCCTGTGCAAGCGTGATCGAATTGGACTTAATTATAATTAGGAAATAAATGGCAGATTAAAAATTATGGTGGTCGGATTCTAGTTTAGTCTGGTTATTACGAACATAACACAGTTACCGCTGTTAGTTAAGTTTTTAGGTTAGAGCTTTTCGTCTTCAATGGCAATATTCTACGCAGCGAAAAATATCTGCACTTTTTTCTTTCGCAATTCGCCCTCGCCTAAACATAAGGAAAATCCTTGGTAGGCTGCAGAACGGTTTCCTTATTGTGTAAAAGCAAAACAAAACTCGACATCACCAACGATTCCAAAGCATTGAGTGCATTTGTGTTTCTTACAAAGACTGAAAGTTGCAAATCTACCAAAAGTTCAGCAAGTTGCACTTACAAGTTCTTGTCAGAAAGTAACTTGCACGTCGAGGCTAAAAGAATAAAAGAAAGCGCATTATATTAGCATCATAGATTTTACATTGGCAATTTTTTCGGCGCACAACTGAAGCTCACTAAAAAATTATGCAGACATGAGGTTCGAATTTACTGGTCTAGAAACTGAGGATATCGATCATTTGACTGCTTTATATTCAATCTATTTGGGTTCGGCGATCTCAGTAGGCAAAGCCTTATGGAGAGAGAAGAAGCGATGTGTTTCAATACTGTTCTCAATGGGTAAAAATTACTATGTTCGAAACCTTGCCCGTTCCACTTGAAAGGAGCCTATACAGCAAACAGACTACAAGTAAAATATCTAAACCTAATCGAATCAATTTCGCCGTGGACTGACGCGTTGCGGTGATGGTAAATGGTTACTATCTCAAGGACCCAAGGAGCTGGCCCAGCTGGAAATTCTGTCCCGTATCGGTCTAACCATGCCGGATTGGTCGAAAGATAGAGGCCTGACAAAGAACAGCCCCTGGTCCTCCAGGTTGGGGGCTGGGCAGTGGGCCAAGAGCCCGCTCCCGGAAAACATGCTTATTACAAAAACCGAAACTAGAATTGCCACTGCGCCCTTCTGTGGGGAAGAAGAGATACAGAATGTCAACGCCCGGTTGGAGCAGCGTGCAAACCTACGAATGACGCTTAAACCGCCGATGAAATTGCTTGCGCCAAAAGTGCTTGTAAGAATCGGGCAACGGAATATAAGGACGATTTTTGAGACAGGTAAGTGAGCCCAGGTGACCAAGGAGATGCGGAAGCAGCAGCACTCAGGGGGTGAGTGAAATGAGATGTAACTCCTGTGCGAAGTTGATGAAATTGTGCTACACTCAGGAATGGATGAAAGTGAAAACCAGGAGTGATGGTTTGGTTTAATTCTATCCAGAGATGCTGCACAAGGTCTGCTAGAATAGGAACCATTATTTTTTTCTCCAGCATCTGAGCGGGCCGGAATCCTAAATCTTCGAATTTGATTGGCTAATCATACGCACGTGACCGGTCCAGCTTTTTACGATACGACTCACGGGCCGGATTTTTTTCCCGCTGCCTGAATTTCGCTCCTAAAAGTTACCGGTAGTCGTCAATCTTTTGCCTTGTTTACACATCCATCGACGATTAGTCAACGCAAGTTTATCTCTGTTCACTTTAAAATGGCAAGGAAAGTCACTGTAAGTGAATTCAATCGACTGTTTTGAAGTTGTGAGAGTTTGCTTAATTGTTTGTAGCTTGGCCCTGTAATAGCGCGTAATCCTGTGTTTCTCTCGCCGCAAAATTTGAGTCAATTTCAGTCGAGTTTACCTCTCTGATCGTTGCTGTAGTTAGAAGAATTTCTGTGGAATACACTTAACGAATTTCCTCGCTTTCTGCTATTAAATTTACGTTAGAAAAGTCACGAAGTGATTGAAATGGTTTTTGTAGTAAAACTTCAAACTTCGCACGAAATTTCACAACGCAAAAACAATTTTGGAGAACTTAACTGCTGAAATAAATGCAACTAACACAAAGTAGTTCGAAAAAAGTCTGTTTTTAATACATCTTTCTTTGTCTACTATCTGAGTTACCAGCTCGTTGCCGAGATTTTTTACAAATCGTCAGTAGACGGCGCGCAAGCCGATTCAATGACAAGAGTTGCGTAAATAAACCCATTTGTAATCTGTAAAACCATTAACTGCAGAAAAAATAATCAACATGTTTTTTGCGGCCTACGGTCGGTCCGTATTGTGAAAAACTGTGACCTCGGCAGCATTTTCAAGACGTCGGTCACAGTTTTTTACCATACGGACCTCCCAGCCGGCATATAACATATATGTATCTCAGAGCAATGTCAGGGTCAGGTTCGACTCGAGGTGGCAGGAGGTCGCCGTCTTACAATGCTATGCTTCAACAAATGAAGCAACGGACAAAGCAAAGGATGACTTCTATGAACAGCGCGCTATAGATAATTGTGGAGCAGGTGCCAAGTAGACATGTGAAGATCTGGGAGACATGACGCTAAGGTAGGGACGAACAACACGGGTAGAGTGAAGGTGATGGGTATACATAGAGTGAGATTTGAGATGAATGATAATGGTGAGAGGTGGACTGATTACTGTCAAGTAAACGAGTTAGCGATTGGTGAAACGCTGATAATGGTGAGAGGTTGACTGGTTACTATCAAGTAAACGAGTTAGCGATTGGTGGAATGCTTTTCCCTCAGAAGATGTGTCATAAGCGCACACGAATGTCTTCTGCTGGTGGCACCGAGAATCATATCGACCATATCGCAAGAGAAGAAGAGCTCGCTGTATGCATGCAGGATGTTTGTGTCATGCGTGGGACAGATGCTGGGTCAGACCAACACCTGCTGTTGACAGACGTCAGGCTAAAGATTGGGGGAAACTGACAAAGTGCGTTTTGAGGTCAGTAAGCTGAGAGATCCAGATATAAGGGACATTTTCGAGCGCACTCTGCACAACAGATTTGAGGCTCTGCAGCAGTTGATTGAGAAGAAGGAACTGCCGGTGGATAATGGGAAATAATTGAGCAATCAAAGGACGCAAAAAATGCTATGAACATGGCTGGGAGAGAAAGCAGAGGATGGATACGAGTAAAAGGTACCAGGAGCTGAATAGGGAGACGAAGAGAAGCTGCAGGAGAGACAAGAGGATGTAAATGGCTTCAGAGGCAGAGAGGGCTAAGAAAGCTTGAAACAGGGGTGCTGTGAGGACTTTGTACGATGTCGCTTTGTACGAGACGCTATGAAGAAGTTAAAGAAAGGGGAGGTAGCAGGATGTGACAATATACCACCAGAGGCAATTAACGCTGGGGGTAAAGCGTCAGAGGAGATTATTTTGGGCCTCTGCAATCAGATATGGAGTAGACAGCAGGTACCAGAGGAGTGGAAGATTGGTTTGCTAATCAAGCTGCAACCTACCAAAGAAAAGCGATCGGAGTCCCTTCAGAAAATGGCGAGGCATCATGCTTTTGGACATGGCAAATAAAATGTTCTGCAGTGTGATCTTGGAGCGTATAAAGATGGCACTGGATGGAAAACTGCAAGTAGAACAAGCGGGATTTTGAGGTGGTTCAAGCTGTGAGGACCAACTAGCGACACTGAGGATCACTGTGGAACGAAGTATTAGGTTACACTCCTCGTTGTAAATCAACTTTATAGATTTCGAGAAGGCTTTCGATAGCATCAGCAGAAAGGTGTTGTGGAGGTTGCTGCGCCACTACTGAATGCCCGTCAAGACATGGTTACCATCATCAGAGTTTTTATGAAAGTTTTTATGAAAGTTTTTCTGTGCAGGTGGTACATGATGGTCAGATGACCGAACCATTGAGCATGAGGACTGCTGTCAGTCAAGGCTGCGTACTATCTTCCTTATTGTTTCTGGTCGCCCTTGATTAGGTGACCAGGACAGCTTTTGACTGGAGGCGTGGTATCCAGTGGTCTTCTCACGACTTCTTTAGAAGACCGTGACTTCTCTGCTGATCTGGTCCTACTGTCGCACAGAGTGCAGGATGTTTAGTATACGACACAGGCGTTGGAGGATGTTGTAATTAAGTTAGGGACTGGAGCTGGTTTGACCTGCGAGGTCTGAGTCGAGTCTCGTGATTGACACTTGAAAAACGTGTGCAGAAAGGGAATCGGAGAGAACGGAAAGGAGTCTAGCGTGGACATTGATCTATCTCTGTATTACGGAAAATATCTATCGGAACACGGAATTAACTCTTAGAACAACATTGTCATATCTCGGAATCTATCAAAGGATCAAAATAAAGAGTATGGATCGATACATCAGAGGAGCAAGGTGCAAAGGTGGGCCTGTAGATTAGTGCTACAACGGCAAAGCTGATGCGTATCTGTACCAAAGTTACCTGTTTCACATTGTGGACCATTAAATCCTGGTGCACAGCTGCAGTTGAATCCATTAACTCGGTCTGTGCAGGTCCCGCTGTTCTTACAGGGATGACTTGCACAGTCATTGATATCTGTTTAGGGGACGAGAAAGAAAGTTAATAACGGTCATATTCGATAGCTAAGATAACTTGAAGTAACGACAGTCATTCTTTGTCAAAACGATTTACACAGCATGCAAAGGAGTTCGCTATCACTTGAATGTTTTGGTTGTCTGAGGAGTGGTCATTTGAGTCGTGATTGTCAGGCTCGATGTCACCGTTGTGGCGGAAAACATCATTTAGCATTGTGCAGCGCCCAAGAATATCCAGGTCACCCATCTCCAGCCGGACAAGCGAGAGGCAACAATCAGGAACAAACTGTGAGTACTAATTTGTATTTCACTCAAGATGTTAAGAACAACTCTGTTTTGTTGCAAACGGCTAGAGCGATTGTCAGAAATCCTAATGGAGAGAGTTCCTGTAATGTGAGAATCATGCTTGATTCTTGTTCTCAGAAGTCTTACATAAACACGCGATTAAGGAACGAATTAGGCCTGTCACCGATTGCAACTGAAACAGTTCTGATTAAAACGTTTGGAAACTGTGAAGCATCATTGAAGAAATGTGACGTTGTTCAGTTCGCATTGGAATGCCAAGACAATTTGGCAGTGTTCATTAATGTCTATGAAGTTGATTTGATTTGTGGCCCTAATGCAAACCAAACAATTGAAGTTGCACAGCAGTGTTACCCACATCTCCAAGGTTTACCTCTAGCTGATTACTCACAAGGGGATGAGGAGCTAGAAGTGGACATATTGATTGGAGCAGATTATTACTGGTCAGTCGTTCAAAACCATGTGGTACGGGGGGAGCTTCATGACCCTGTAGCAGTTCGTACAAGATTGGGGTATGTGTTGAGTGGGTCTGTAAATGTGGCAAATTCAGGTCAAAGTCCTTCAAGCGTTAACATGTCGCATGTAATGAAGACGGAGTGTAGGGTGGTCGAGGAAGATTCTGTCTCAAAGAATGATTCTCTCAAAAATGAACTGAGCAAGTTCTGGGACTATGACACTCTTGGAGTTAAAGAAAGAGAAGATGAATTTGTTGAAGATTATCTGACCAAGGTGAAGTTCAATGGGGTCCGTTATGAAGTGTCTCTCCCATTTAAGGAAGAACACCCTGTTATTCCAGATAACTACTTGTTGGCACAAAACCGTCTCGCATGTTCCTTAAACAGTTTGAAAGCTAAGCCAGACATTTTACAGCAGTATGACACTGTAATCAGGGAACAATTGAGCTCAGGTATAGTTGAAATGATTGACAAGAGACATGAGGAACAATGCCTTCCTGGAACTGTTCATTACATTCCTCACAAAGAGGTGGTGAAAGAAGATAGAACCACTACCAAACTGCGCGTAGTCTATGATGCTAGTGCGAAGTCTCGAACCGAACCTAGTTTGAATGACTGTCTCCTGCCAGGCCCTGCCTTAACTCCATTGATTTTTGATATCTTGTTGAGATTCCGTTTTCACAAAGTAGCTCTGATTGGAGATTTGGAGAAGGCTTTCCTGAACATTGAAATTAATCCTGAGGAGAGAAATTTGTTGAGGTTCTTGTGGATAGATGGCATCAACTCTACAAACCCGGGAGTAATTACACTGAGATTCACACGGCTTGTGTTTGGCCTTGTATGCTCTCCATTCATTCTGAATGTGACACTAAGGAATCACTTATCAAAGTATGAGAACACTGATCCACGTCTTGTAGACACCGTTGTCAGAGCCTTGTATGTTGACGATTTTGTATCCGGGAAGGACACGGTAAAGGACGGCTTTGAACTTTACCGGAAATTGAAGTTGCGCTTCGGAGAAGGAGGCTTTAACATGAGGAAGTGGGCATCAAAGAGTCAAGAGTTAACTGAGCTGATCAAGAAAGAGGAAGCAGCAATATTAGCAACGCCTAAACCATTTCCTGAAGTAACTCTTGCATCAAAGTCTCATGTGGTTGAAGATGGCTCTTCAAACAATGTTGTGAATGAAGAAACCCTGATCAAGGTGATGGGTGTTCCGTGGGATCGGATAGAAGACAACCTCAAGTTTGATCTAACTACCTTTGCTGGACAAGCCTTGGAAGGAACTCTAACAAAACGGAAACTGTTGAGCACTACTGCTCAATTCTACGACCCACTAGGCCTGTTGTCACCAGTTATCTTGCCACTGAAGTGCATGTTTGAAGAGATTTGCCGGTTAAAAATTGATTGGGACGAAGCCCTGTCAGAAGATCTCGCATCATGTTGGAAGGAATTATTTGAAGACATGGAGAGAGTCTCGAATATTGCAGTAGTACTATTGCAGTAGTATTGAGATAGAAGTGGAAGACATTATATCTATTCAACTCCATGGATTTGCAGATGCCAGCAAATATGCGTTTGGAGCAAATGTTTACATTAAGGTGATGACCTCTAATGCCTGCTCTTCACATCTGCTAGCCTCGAAGACCCGAGTTGCCCCCTTAAGTGGAGAAACAATTCCTCGACTGGAGTTGATCGCTGCCTTAACGTTAGCAAATCTGATGACAGTTGTGTACGAGGCTCTGGTCCACACTGTGAAGGTAGATGGGGTGTTTAATTGGACAGACTCTCAAATTGTGTGGTGGTGGATCAATGGAGAGTCTAAGCAGTTTAAGCAGTTTGTGCAAAATCGTGTTCAGAAGATCCGAAGTCTTTGGAAGAAGGAACATTGGAGATATTGCCCATCTGAGCTTAATCCAGCTGACATAGCTTCACGAGGAGCTAAGAGTTCCGTCATTGCATCCAGCGAACTTTGGTGGAAGGGAGCACCATTTCTAAAGAAGGAAGAACTTGACTGGCCCAACTGTCAAGCAGGTGGAACCGCAGTCCCAGAAGAAGCTTTAAGGGAATTAAAGAAGGAAAGTTCATCTGAAATCTCAAGAGTTATGACAGTATCAGTGCAAAGTTCTCAGAGCATCTCAGAAGTCGTCCAACCAGCAAACTTCTTAGAGTGACCGCTCTTGTGCTGAAATTCCTCCAAAGGCTCAGAAAGAAGACAGAAACACATGATATCAGCATGGAGGACATGAATAAAGCTAAGCATCTCTGGTACAAATAAGTCCAAACTAAACTTGAAGAAAGAGAGAAATCTAGTTCTACATGGGAACAATTAGCAGTCTTCAAGGATGAACAAGGAGTTCTACGGTGCAAGGGAAGGATCCAGAATTCCTCATTACCGTATTCAGCGAAATTTCCTATCCTGTTACCAAGGAAACAGCACTTCACAAAGTCGGTGATAGTGCAAGCTCATGGAAACGTGAAACACAATGGCGTTAAAGAAACTCTTACTGAAATCCGAGCCCAATTCTGGATTATCAAAGGTCGTCAGGGGGTCAAGGATGTACTCTCGAAGTGTGTCACATGCAAGAAGATCCTAGGAAGAGCCTACAGTACTCGACCCGCTCCACCTCTGCCTTCATTTCGAGTTTCAGATGATCTAGCATTTTCCAAAGTTGGAGTGGACTTTGCTGGTCCCCTGTATGTGAAGAATATCTACGAGTCCAAAGGAGAGATGTTCAAATGTTACATTGCTCTTTTCACGTGTGCCAGCACAAGAGCTATTCACGTTGAACTTGTCCCAGACCTTACCGCATCCTCGTTCATAAGAGTGCTAAAGCGATTCTTCGGTAGAAGAGGATTGCCAAACTTGTTCATTTCAGGCAATGGGAAAACCTTCAAGGATGGAAAAGTGAAGAAATTTGTTCTTAATCTGAACATTGACTGGAAATTCAATGTTCCCACAGCCAGTTGGTGGGGAGGTTTCTTTGAAATCTGCGTCAAACTAGTAAAGCGGTGTCTCAAGAAAGTGCTTGGAAACGCAAAGCTGAGTTATGAAGAACTGGAAACAGTCTTGATTGAAACTGAAGGAGTTTTAAATTCCAGGCCCTTAACCTACGTCTACGATGAGTTATCAGAAGGTCCTCTCACTCCTTCTCATCTTGTGATTGGTCGTCGACTGTTAGACCAGTCCCCTGTTATCACTGCACCTATGAACACGCTGGTCAGGCGAGAAAGATATTTGAACAATCTCCTCGCCCACTTCAGAAATCGATGGAAGGAAGAATATCTGACTGGGATCCGTGAGTACCAGAAACTTAAAGGAGGAGCGCCAAGAAGAGTCATTCAAGAAGGAGACATTGTACACATCTATACAGACAAGAAACCTAGACAGCAGTGGAGATTGGGGGAAAGTAGAGAAACTATTGTGGGGACGAGACAACGTCGCGCGCGCAGCAGAGGTGGTGACAGTGGACAAGTCTCTCAACAAAACTCTTCTGAAACGTCCTATTCAGAAGCGCTACCCTCTTGAAATCAATGAACTTGATAAAGTCATAGCTAATGCGGAAGCTGTACAGCCGAACAGCGGATGGAACATTCAGATGGTCAGGAATGAAGACATCCCAATAGTTACTGTTGCATAAACTGTCTGAACCGATTTGAACACTGAACTGACATTACGAGTTGTAGTCAAAATTTTGTCTCACCTTATGATTGACTCAGTCAATCAGGGGGGAGTGTGTTGTAAATAAGTTAGGGACTGGAGCTGGTTTGACCTGCGAGGTCTGAGTCGAGTCTCGTGATTGACACTTGAAAAACGTGTGCAGAAAGGGAATCGGAGAGAACGGAAAGGAGTCTAGCGTGGACATTGATCTATCTCTGTATTACGGAAAATATCTATCGGAACACGGAATTAACTCTTAGAACAACATTGTCATATCTCGGAATCTATCAAAGGATCAAAATAAAGAGTATGGATCGATACATCAGAGGAGCAAGGTGCAAAGGTGGGCCTGTAGATTAGTGCTACAACGGCAAAGCTGATGCGTATCTGTACCAAAGTTACCTGTTTCACATTGTGTACCATTAAATCCTGGTGCACAGCTGCATTTGAATCCATTAACTCGGTCTGTGCAGGTCCCGCTGTTCTTACAGGGATGACTTGCACAGTCATTGATATCTGTTTAGGGGACGAGAAAGAAAGTTAATAACGGTCATATTCGATAGCTAAGATAACTTGAAGTAACGACAGTCATTCTTTGTCAAAACGATTTACACAGCATGCAAAGGAGTTCGCTACCACTTGCGACTGAAAGTACTTCAAAATATTATAAGTTTCATGCTTCTATGCAGAAATTAGAGACCATGGAAACGTCTTTATCAGATGTACATCATTATCATAATCAAGTGCATGAAAATTACCAAACAAACCATTTGAATGGATGATGTCGATCGATTTTCAGCATTACAGCCTCATTATTGGCATGAAATATTAATATTAGGGAGCAATGTACAAAAGATCCAAAAACCCTGAAATATGAAGGAAAATACATTAATTTGGCTACGGTTACCTATTTCACACTCTGTTCCATTAAAGCCTGGTGCACAGCTGCAGTTGAATCCGTTCACTCGGTCTGTGCAGGTCCCGCTGTTCTTACAGGGATGACTTGCACAGTCATTGATATCTGTTTAGGGGACGAGAAAGAAAGTTAATAACGGTCATATTCGATAGCTAAGATAACTTGGAGTAACGACAGTCATTCTTTGTCAAAACGATTTACACAGCATGCAAAGGAGTTCGCTACCACTTGCGACTGAAAGTACTTCAAAATATTATAAGTTTCATGCTTCTATGCAGAAATTGGAGACCATGGAAACGTCTTTATCAGATGTACATCATTATCATAATCAAGTGCATGAAAATTACCAAACAAACCATTTGAATGGATGATGTCGATCGATTTTCAGCATTACAGCCTCATTATTGGCATGAAATATTAATATTAGGGAGCAATGTACAAAAGATCCAGAAACCCTGAAATATGAAGGAAATTACATTAATTTGGCTACGGTTACCTATTTCACACTCTGTTCCATTAAAGCCTGGTGCACAGCTGCAGTTGAATCCGTTCACTCGGTCTGTACAGGTCCCGTTGTTCTTACAGGGATGACTTGCACAGTCGTCGATATCTGTTTTAGAAGATGAGATTGAAAGGATTAAAATGCAATAGCTTATGTTGTTATATTTGACGGAGCCCGGTCCGGAACAAATAGGCAAAAGAGATCAGTAACTAACTCATATAACTTTCAGAGTTTTTCGCTTGTTATAAAGAAAAACAAAACATCTTTATCAGATATCCATCATTATCATAATCCAGTCAGGGAATGGCAACGGATCTGCTCCTTAAATTATCTTTTTTACAGACAATTTCTTGCTTGGTGGGAATCTTCTGGTTCTAGCCGCCCGCCGTCAGTTGCACGGGGAAGATAGAGCCTCTTTGACCGTTAATTATTAGTTGAGAGAAGATAGCAGACCTGAAACCCATCTTTGTAGCTCTCAGCTTCATGACCTATATAAATCCTGTTGTTACTGATGTTGTCAGTTATAGAGGGATTTTTGTCTCTCTGATACCACTTATAACTCTAAACAAATAGTTTTGCGTGGATGAAGTCCGATTGCGTATTAAGGCCAGGCTTGGCGTTTCTTTTGAAGAGCATCTCGTAAATTAAACAGTCTATGTCCATGACTTGAATGTTACTTTCCTAAGGGGGACGCTTATTGGAAGAGGTTTTTACCGCACACACCACGTTATTGCATTAATGGGCACTTATCATAAATTACAGCAGGAGCCATAATCGGGGACGGAGACCGTAAGTCTTGGGATCCGCGCGCACCTATGATATGGGACAATTTTTCTATTTTTAGAACAAATTGCGCCATCCTGACGTCATATATCCGCGCGGATCCACGCACATGTCGGGGGCTCTCGCGTGGATGTTGTCACGTTGCGTGATCAAATGGTGAGAGTTGAGAGGCCTTGAGGGATTATCTTGCGTATTTTTCTCAGCGATGGCAGGGAATAAGGCAGGGAATACGAACCAGGGCGCCTATATGTAGTTTTATGCTCTGAGCCAACGGAAAAGGTGGGTTTTTCAGGGTCGAAAACAAGACTTCAATCTCGCGCTGGGAATGAATAATAAGATCTGCTCACGCTAGTTGTAAGCTCACGCGTATGCTTAAGAATATAGCAAGAAAACTCTCTACTCTGGTATCGAGTTAATTTGTGAGTTTCTCAGACAATGGTTAATCATAACCAAAACCTGTTTTGGTGGTTTCTTATTGTTTCTGCTTGTTTGGTGAGCTTGCAAAAGTTTTTGAAAGGAAAGTCTGACGCGTACAATTAGCTCATTTGCATAGTGCAGCTCGTGCACTTTCAAGTCCGAGTCGGTGTTTTTAATTGTCAACAAATCTTGACAAAGATTTCTTTCGTTATCTTTTGTGCTGAGATGCTGCAACAAATTTCACGAACGCAAAAAATGCTACTAACATCATGTGGGTTTCTTCAACATAAGCATAGTGAAGTTTTACACTGCGAAAATGAAAATAAACAAGGAGTTTTGATAACTCGATCAACAAAATCGAAATCGTTGTTCGAAGTTGATTAAAGAAAGCGTCAACGTAACTTTGCTGATTATTTCTGCTTTATTCACATATTTTCAGCTTAGCTTTTAATATGTTCTCAAACATTTATCAATCTTAAACATATTAAAAAACCATAGAATTATTGTTTGAGTTCGATATACGTTTTCACACGAAAGTGCGGCGCAAGTACAATTTGTCATGTTTACTGACTGTACAAAACAAGCATCGGCGGGCGCTCTCATTCATCGACAACAGAGAATTTGGTGGATTCTTACACGAATAAAACTGAGCAGTATCTACGGACGTAAAGTTATTGGGCCTTGATGAAACAGCAAGCGTTGCTTACAATTCAGGCGAAACTCAAACTGACCAAACTAGCAATTATTTTGTTTTACTTTTCAGTCGCGATAGACTGGCAAATTGCTCGCAAGCGTGTGGCAAGAGGAGCTAGGAAACTATGAAGTCCTAAAGCTCTGCTATATCTAAATATATCCAGCTAGTTTTTTGCTGTGTCATGGAAAAGCTGTTAATCTTCAACATATGTGAAATTTAAAGTGGAGTAATGTACAGTTCATGTAAAAGAAGCATCCGTCGGAACACAACTTGGTCAGCGATATATATAAGCTTGAAGCGGAACATACCTAAATTCGACACTGTCTTACTTCACTCAAACTGGAGCAGCTTACGACGAAAATAGTAAAGAAAAATTCCAACAGACGTAAACGCGTTGAGTTCTGGGCCAAAAACATGAAAAATTTCGGAATTTCGGACGCCATTTCCCCCGCGCGACATCCGCAAAAATCCTCGCAGCATGTACGCGCGTGTGCCACAGGCGATGGCGCAATTTGTTCTAAAAATAGAATTATTGTCCCATATCATGGGGACAACCCCAATACTAGAAATAGCGCGCGCTTGCGGTCTCCGTCCCCGATTATGGCTCCTGATTACAGGTAAAAGATCGTAAGAATTTAGTTAAGCTTAAAGGCTACACTTATCGTAGATATTATGGCTTATTTTGTGTACTATAAGGGCCTCTAATCATAGAAACAGCCTGGAGTTTGACGTATTTTATAGCAGTGGTTTATTAGAAGAGGCGGAAGAACTCAATCAAGGTAAAGTTACCTAGTTTAGACATGTCACAACGAGCCAGGACCACCTCGCCAGGTTTAATTGAATCGAACCAGTAATTACCGCTGACTGCATCTTCTCTATCACTCGCTCTGATCTCGGCGCACGACTCAGCTGGCAACTCGGGAACGGATCCAAGAGGAACTAAAAATAGAAAAGTCAAAAACATTGTTATTTTAGCCTTTTCTGTCATAACTAAACATCACCATCGTTAAGCTCTGTTGACGAAAGCTGCGGGCTTTGTTAGCAGCCCTCGAAATTCAAAGAGATTCTGTCTACTTGTATAGGATACGAATGCGTCTTCTTCAAAATGATAGAGACACTCAACGAAGAACAATACCTCTTCCTTTTAATCGTTTAATATAGAACCGATCGCTGTCCGGAACAAAATCTTCAGGTCTGGCCTCTTTGGTGCGGTTGTTCAATTCACATATGCCTTGGCTGATGACGTAGTTAAAGCTTTGACATCTGATGTCATGGTTACACTTGTCTACACACTTCAACCAGTTTGCAGTTTTCTTGGCCAGGAAGATATGCGCTTTTAACATCATGCCACGGATGGAATATTCGCTTCTGCACTGCTGAGCGTTCAGTTCACAAGACATCTGACACATCACAAGCAGCGTGAAGACCAGACTCATACTTACAGAGTAAGAAAGCCTCTGGCTAGGTTCTGAAGCTATGACATTTATATGGAGAGAAAAAGATCGAGGCTTGTATAAAATGTTAATCTTGCACCGTAATTAAAAAAAAAATAACTGTTAGATGGAAGCAAACAGTGGCCAAACCTAAGAAGCCTCGACCTCTCATAGCTAGGCTAAATCTTGGAGGGTTTCATTTGGCGCCGTAAACAATAAGTGTCAAACTGTCAATCTTGTAATCAAGGAAAACCAATAAAATAAAAACAGTGAAAAGGTTAATAGTCTTCACTTGAAAAGTGTTTCTCGAATTATCTGCCTATGAACAAAAAGATAAGCAAACAAGGAGAGAATCAAAGATAAACAGTAAAGTAATGTAGAACTATATCAAACTGAAAGCAATTGCTGCGTCGATTAGATAACCTCAGTCAAGCTCTGTAACTAGGGAGAGGCTGGTGACGGAATTATTGAATTTTACAACAACACAAACAATGCATTCTTTTGATTACCGGCTTGAATCCACCGGGGAAGAAAGTGAAAAACTCAGTCGACGCATACATGAACGTTTCAGTATTTGACTGAACAAACGAAATTGCTCAAAGCTATGACACCAACTGAGTAATATGGCATGCAGGGCTCGTAACGGATACGTTGAGGGGGTAGCTATGATGACGTTTCAAATTTTCCTCACACTGTTTTGGAAACACACCCCACCCCTCCCCCCTTCCCCCCTTCCCCCTCCCCTTCCCCCCTTCCCTGTCCCCTTGATGATCTCAGCAAGTCAGAATTCGACAATATTGGAAATTGATGGAACTTAATCTACAATGATAACGAAATGTTAAAAATACTAATTCTGCAATGCATCTCAAATTCTTTGAAAGCGATAAAATTTGGCTTGACTGTCATGTCAAAATGCGGTTGCCATAGCGATGTAAAATGACGCGGAGAAACAGTTTTCATTCTAATAAATCGTGGAGGAAATGAGGGAGGGTCAACTTTTGTCTTTTCCCTAGTTGTTTGTAAGTTGTCTTTATGTTAAACACTCATTGAATTAGTGAATTATTTTACTATCGATCGCGTACTAGTTTGGTGTTTATGTTCTGCTTCAACCTCCAAGCACTCTTTTTTAGAGACGGCGTCGAAAATTTATGGCAAAAAAATGCGCTTAAATAACCTGTAACGCAGGTTTTTTTGCTGGAGAAGGGCTGGTTAATTCGTTCACCGTTGCTATTTACAGTCCGAACACATTAAAGAATACTACAAAGTAAAAAAAGAAAAATATATGAAAAAAGAGACGAAAACAACGGGAAAAAGGAGAAACAAAACAAACGAGTTCGCTGGCTCAAGAGACAAACGCATTACAGCTTAGCATAAAGACTGCAACACAAGTAACAAAGATGTTTTCTCCATAACATGACCTGATTGAGGAGTTTTAGGGCCATTAATTTGGACAGAAGGGGTCTTTATACCGTGGAGAAAACGCAATATTTCAAATCCACCTGTCATTAGCAAAACCTTCCTTTAATAATAGTCGAGTGCTTTGTTATTGATATTCATGATTTTATGCGAGGAAGACGTTGTTTCTTTCTTTTTTATTTTTCTTTTGATGATAATGATCTACAGGACGCAAAGGATAATTACCTTCATAGCAGACGATTAAACCGAAAAGCTTGGGCACAACTAATCAGCAAAAGTTCATATTTATGTTCATAATTAAGAACATCACTTGTAGTAGACGATTGTTACGACTATAACAAGAAAGCCTGCATCTCGATTATTTGCCTTTTGAACTCCTCGCCCGTTTCCTGCACTACCAAGATTTTTGTTCACAAAGTCCACACAAAACACAAAGCAATGAGTCAACTACCTTGACTATTTTTTGACCTAAAATGTAGCATCATCCTTTATTAGACGATATAATACGACCAAGACACGCCATTTACAGATCCCTCTTCCCATCTAGTGCAAATTGCCTCTTAGATGCTCAACACAATTGGAAGGCAAATTACGAATAAATTCCGGTAAAGTTATTAAAATGTTATTCTTTAAAAAACTTAACGCATCGAGAACTTGAAATCTTTTATCTCAAAACCTGTTTCAGTATTTTCACAGGCAAGAACTATCCTTAATGAAATACCGAAGATTGCTAAATAAAGAAAGCTTCCACGAAAGACAAGGAAACCAAAAATGACTGAACTGCAAGTTTTGGATCGAAAGAGAAGATTAATTTTCCAAATTCATCATCAAAAAGTTTGAACCAAATAAGAACATTTATATTTTCCCATGGGTCTTATCTTTTGCACTCTTCGTGCATCGTCAATTAAGGACCGAAATTACGCTCGCAAAAGAGGCAGACAGGAGATAAAAATGTTATACAAAATACTCAGTTATTTTTCTCCGTTTTTGTGAGTGATTAATGAAATATCGCGTAAGTTTTATTCGAGAAAATATTAACGTGAAATGCTCGGCGGAGGGCAGCATGTATCAAACTTGCGACCGACAAACCCGTTGCGCTTGGATTCCTGATCAAATTTGAAATTTAAAAATGTCGGCTTTCATGAAGAGGGGAAAATCGGAGTGCCCCGGAAAAAAGCCAACGAGAGGAAGAGGAAGAACTAACAACAAACTCAACCCTCTTATGAGGCAGAGTTCGTGATAAGAACCCGGGAAATTGGTGGGTGTTAGGATACACAGTGTTAGGGTGTATAAAACGGCAATTAAAGAGTATAAATTAAAATGTAAGGACAGTTTTGAACTCACCTTCTCCGTGCGTCGGACGAAGCATTATTGAAATCCATGACAAAAAAACAACGAGACCAAAAACATTCATTTTTAAAGCACAACGGATGTCTTCAGTTCTCAAGGCCTGTGGAAAATATCAAGATAATATTGAGACTGAACCAGCTGGAGATGTGTAGACGAAATAACGCCTCCTTAGGAGTCAACACTGTTCAATGAAGGATGGTGTGTTGTGTCTCTGTGGGTGTCAAACGTGGCAGCTGTGAGAGATGAACAATTCAGAGCTATTTCTGCGCATGCCAGTTTGGCTCCTCCCACTATTACTAAGACTTCCCGTTCAAATTACGCACGTATAATGCAAGCTAAATATTTCGATCAGCGGTTTTGTCAACTACGCTTCCATCTTGCGCGCCTGTTAATAGGTGTATATTTTCTACAATGAAATAAACGTTCTAAACTCATATTTTTAACAGTCACTCAGTTAAAAAGAAGGACTGAATTTCCAGCACTTTTTCCGTGTTCCCCATCTTTGTTTTGTTTTGTTTTGTTTTGTTTTTCTTTATTGAAAATTAAACATTGTCTAGTTGTTTGTCTCTTAAGTAATGTGTTTTTTTTTTTGTTCAAGTTGGTTTGTGATGAAGTTGGCCTAAATTTGAATACATATCCATTTGTATATTCTTCGGTTTTGTTAAAGTTTTGACAAAAGGTAGGATGTTGAACGCGCACGTTACATTCTACAGCCCAACATGCGATTGTTAGAAATTAAAAGTAAGTTAATTAAACGCCACTCCAGCGACTGAACTTAAGTTTATTCCTGTGGCAAACAGATTGTCCGCTTCTAATTTTGCATACTCTAGAAAAAATATGTATTATCAGTCGTCAAGTGACCGTAACAAGACAAATACGACTATCTTTATTTGTCCGAAGACGTTTAATATTGTGTTTCGGAAAAAAAAAAACATCATGTTTTTCGAAAGTTTTTTTTAAAAACCTTGTGTTTCCATGATATTTTCCGTGTTTTCTACCTTTGTTTTGGTATAGTTGAAAATTTAAACACAAAATTTCATTGTTTTCTCGTCCAATTTTTTTTGTGTGCAAGGTGGCTCCTGATTAAGTTAGCCTGAATATTGAATAAACATCAGTATGTCAAGACGTCATTGCAACTTGGAGTTCAGCTTATCTTCAAATTTAAAAAAGAACAGGAATTTTTGATTAAAAGAAGGATACTGAAGATGATATTCTGCAGCCACACATAAGATGGTTAAAAGTTACTTAGACCCCCTTCAAAAACTGGAGTTTAATCTGATTATGCTTCAGTATTCAGGCGTCAAGTTAAGATTGCAATGATGAATTTCACGAGACGGGAACACCTGGTATAAAAAACTATCACTCCTCGTGCGCAGCCAGTCCGAGTCTCAACTTTGCGTTAGAATAAAAAATCCCAGAAGCTGAAAAGAAAGGAGGTAGAGTTTGATTCTTTCTATCAAAGGCGAAGGCTTTTTTATAATCTTACTAAGCACAAGGAAATATTTCTGAAGAAAGTTTGTAGATAGACGTGTTTATTATTTTGTGTCCACAGACGCTCTATTTTGGCTTGAATAAAGTGTTAACCGCAGGGGATTTGAGTAAAGCCCGAACTCAAGGAGCTCGAAGGGGTGGTCCAGGGAAAAGATATTCGCGCCCTCGCATCGCTCGCGCGCTCGAGGAAAAGGAACTCGTAGCAAAAAGATTAACGTCTTTTGCCAGACTATGGTTTGACTGAGAAAGGACTAGGTCCGAAACATCTGCTACAGACATCGTTTTTCATTTGGCATTGTGTTATTAATATTTACAACTTTTTAACTGTTAACTGTGCCACGCAGTAACTGATCCTTTTGGATTACAAATATTTATGTTTTTAACGACACGACTTATTTACAGTACTTAAATGGCTGGAAAAACCGCCACACCACAGCAGTACCACGTCCTTTAAAAATACAGCTCGACATCTGTACAAAAGGAAATGCGGTGGCTTTAAAAAGCTCTAAACTTACCTTATCAAAAAACAAAAACGATTCGTGCAGACGATCCGCTATAATTTACAGCACGTGTGGAAACAGCTAATCGCGTGACACTTCCAGAGACACCCGGAAGATATCCCGATTCCCGTCCCTTAACAGGCCGCCTGAAAATTCTAGTTTTTGCCATTATTATGGGAACCCAATTAATGGGAAAACGACAAAGACAGTCATAAGAAGTCTTATGCCTGTTACTAGAAGTAGTTTTTGAGTTTTCAGCCTTTGAGCATATCCATTTTAGAGGACCGCATTAAGCCAGCTTTGAACTTTATGACTATCTTCGTATAAATATTCTGTTGATTGAAGATAAACTATAAGCTGCCAGGATAGAAAATACGTGACGTCACAACTTAATGCCACATCCAGTTGAGGCGACCTCGTTCCCAGGGTCCTCTCTCTACCTCAAGAGCTAGAGAGAGGACCCTGGGATTGAGGTTGCCGGTGAAAGCACAATCAAAGATCACGTGTCCAGAGGCACGATATCCTCGTAAATATGGCGGGTGAGGTGTCTCGCAAGATAAGACATTTTGGTGTTTTTCTGTTTTTATCTGCTCTTCTGTGGCTTGGTCTTCTATTGCGGTAAGTAAGATTTAGTCCTTCAAATTGAAAAGGAACTTCCAGAATAATGTAAGAGGGCGGAAGCGTTTTTAGACGGTGAATTTGAGCACATGACAATAACGTTTAACATTAATTTTCATTGGGGCTTCAATACCAAGTTGGTTTTCATTACAACTAGCGCCCAAGAGCAAATAGCTGTTCATATTTTTGAATCCAGTTGAAAGCTAAATTCTAGGGCTTTCATTAAAATTTTCAACAGGAGATCGAGCGACTGGTTTCCACAGGTAGGCAAAGCTTCTTTATATTAAAGAAAAACTTTCCTCTGATCAAACCAGGGAGGCAAAATCATTCTCACATGTAGCCGGTCAATTTGCCCAGTGCTTGGCCCTTAATGAAACTCCCTGTAAATTGTTGATGTTATCCTTCTAATCAAATTATTACAATTCCCTGAATCTGATAATCCTGCACTATCATTGGCTACCCCAGCAGGTAAAATGGCACTATCTTGCCAGTGGGGGTTATGTGCTGTGTCCCACAGGATAAAATTGTTCCTTATCACATGTAATAACTCATATACTGACTTAACATGTTCAGTGAATATTGCTGAATGTTGGCCTTGTTCTTTTTTATTTGCTTATAGACCTTGACTCTGTTTTGGTCCGTAAACATGCAAAAATAGAGCTTGACCAATATCCAGTCATCAAGACCTCATGCTTGGTCAACAAGCCACATGTAATCGCACGAGTGTAATTTCAAGACGGACAAGCATGCAGAACAAGGTTGATTGCTAATAACCCCATTAGTAACAAAGTCTTTAGTACAAACTTCTTTTAAGCAAAAACACTCGGTAGTGTTTTCGATAAATTTTTAACACTGTAGGAAACACAGAGAATAAAGCCAGTAATGCACAAGTAAGTGGTGTGTGAATCCAATTACAGAATTTAGTTGTGACAGGATATACAATTGGACACCCAAGTGACTGCACAATGAATGATGAGTTATAGATATAGCTACAGTCGCACCTCGATTATCTGGACTTGTTTGGACTAGGCAAAATAGTCCAGGCAATCGAGGGTCTGGATAATCAAATATATGAATAAAGCCAAAATATGAATATTAATGAGGAACAAAACTATTTAAATAAAGCAACATTTAATTGTGAAACACTTTTACAAATCGTTTGGAAAACAATATGGTCTACTGTACATCTTGAACCACTCAACACTTAGCCAATCAGAACTCATTCGAGTGTTCTTCATTAGTTACGTTGCGTGTGAGTGCTGCTTTTGCTCTTTGAAAGCAAAACAAACTCGTTTTTGACTGCACTTTTCAATGCTATAGTTTTCAAAAGAATATTGCTACGGATCTTGATCATGACTAATAAATATTCATGACAAAATTGGGACTAGAGAAAAAGTCTGGATAATTGAGAAATCCGGATAATCGAGGTACGGATAATTGAGGTTCGACTGTACAATAACTCCTATACCACAGAGTACAAAACAGATGATATGTAGAGTACAACATGAAAGTTTGTGTAGTCACTCAGACTTAAATTATAAATTTCAAATGAATGTATGTAATGCAGTTACTTAATAGTCACCTCATACATGAACATTGGTTGTTCCCACAGAATGAAACACATCAAACTGAACATCACTCGTCTGGAGCCTAGATTTTCATGACAGAACATGACGATATCAACATGGAAACTACTATTGGTAGGCAAGTGATAGCAAAAGCTATTAAAGCAGCTTTTTAAAATATAATGAGTTTTGTCTTCAAAACAAAGCCACAGAAAAAAAGCTTGCTTTAAATAAATGTAGAATGATACCAAAGAGGAGAATATTATGATAAAGGGACCCAATGGACATGTTTAGATAAAACAACACTGATTTAGCGAGAGAGAAGATACAAACACATACAATGTAGATATGCAAGGGATAAATGAATTATTTTCTGAGTGACAGGCTGTCTGTAGGTGTTGAGACTGCAATGCAGTGGATAAAGATGGAGTGCATGTTTCTGTGGGCTTACTGATCATTGAGTTTTTGGTCCATGTGCAATTTAAAATATGTTATTGAAAATACATTTGGCATAAAATAAGGTTAAAGCGCACATCACATCATACCAAAAGTTGTAAAACGTCAGTTTTGTTTGGACTTCAACCTATGCAAACATTGGGCAAAAATCATGTTTGCTTGTGTTTACTACTATAATTAAGTATCCTGTGATGCTTTGTATATTTTCTTTGCTAATGGACTTTGCAAGATGGCATCACAGAGGGTCCACTGACTATACTTAAAAAATTACCATGTAACCAGTGCATCTGACATTTTCCTATGAAAACAGCAAAGGGCTGAGAAAACTTGAGCAATTTCACCTTTTGACTTTTTAGGGAGAAGTGAAATAAAACAAAATTGACTTGAATGATACCCATGAGAAATCCTAAAAATACTCCACCTTATCTTGAGGGTTGGAGTGGTTATAAATATTATTATTTTTATTATTATTATTTTCTTTAAGTATTGTTGCAGCTGCATTTAATTCTTTGTTATTTTTCTGTTTGTAGGTGCATTCTTTCGTGATCATCGCATTCTTTTCGTTAATCTCGCTTTCACATTATCAATATTCTGTCAGGTTTTTTCACATAATTTTGTTTTGTTTCAGTCCCCTTTTGTATGTGTCTTTCTAGTTTATTTGTGCATTTTCATCGTGACGCAACTATCATCTCGTTTCATTTACCGCCCTGCCATTTTCCTTTTATGTGTTCCTTGCTTCCTAGTCATACAACATTTCAATCGCTCCCTTTTCATCACTTTCTTCGCACTCTATCATTAAATTGCACATTTCGTCTTATCGATTAAAGCCAAGTAACGCGTTGAACATTGACTACAATAAGTATAATTAAACTTCCTGGACCATTTGGCTTCATGTTATTTACATGTAGTTATAATATTTGTTATTGTGGAACTGAAGAGACATGGTGGTCTACATGTAATGGTCAGTACACTGGACTGTGTATGAAGCAGTCTTTGGTTTGTTTTTGGGCAAGACACTTTACTCTCACAGTGTCTGTCCACCCGGGTGTGCAATTGGTACTTGGTGAATTCAATGCTGGGGGTACCCCTATCTGTACATGGACTAGCATCCCATCAAGGGGGTGGGGGAGGGGGAGAGAAGTGCTTTTTATCACTTTACCTGTACAGTACATGTATGCTTCAAGAAAATAGCATAAGCTGCTGCAGTGTTTTGGATCACTTAGCCTGACATAGATTCTACTTAAGCTTCATTGTCAAACCTTTCCCCTAGTAGGGTTGAAACTTTAAAAAAAGCTGATGACTCATTTTTAATTGTGTAGTTTGTAAAACTTAAGAGATGAAGGCTGTCATAAACATTTCCTGTTTCTTACTACATGTAGATTCAACACAGAGCAGCAACAATGAAGGCTAATGACGAGGCATTTGATGTGCTGAGACTCAATAGGAGAAAGCATCACATTGAAACATCAGATTCCATATAAGTAAGTCACAATTTCTTTGTGTTTGGTTTCATGTACTACGAATGACACAATGTAGGTGGGATTATTATTTAAACTGATGTTATGTGGCCATTCTACACCTTAGCCCTTCGGGCTAGGGTGTACAAAAATTTCTTAAGACTGCAATACCTGGGCTGCTGTTATTGAGGAGTATTCTTTTGTGGGAGGAGAGATGCGGTAATCTAATGTTAAGCACACTGGACTGCAGATCAAGAAATCTGAGTTTGAGTCAACTGGTAGGGTCTCCGCATTGTTTTCTTGGGCAAGACACTTAACTCTCACAATACCTCTCTCCACCCAGGTGTACAAATCAGTTCTGGGTGAACTTAGTACTGAGTGCTAACCCTTTGACAGACTAGTATCCCATGGGGGAGTAGTTCATAAACACTTATTATCACTTATGTCACAGAGACTGGGATAAGCTATAGTGGTTTGCATCACTTGGCCTGATGCAGACTTAACCTTAGCTTCTTTGTCGAACCTTGCCCTTGTAGGGTTCACACTGCTAAAATTCAACTGTGGAGTTCTGTGAAACAGACAGACTCGCATCCCATCGGAGTAGAACCACTCAAGATCATCTAATGCAGCAAAGACTGGGATAAGCTGTTGTGGCTTAGATCACTTGGTCTGATGAAGACTTTACCTTACAACTGTACATGTACCTTCATAGTCCAAACTCACCCTAGTAGGGTTAAAACCTTAAAAATCTGATTACTTATTTTTGATTCTGTAATTTGTAAAACTTAAATGGTAACCGTTATTACAGTTCCCATTTCTTACTAGATACAATTCATAACAACCAGAAGGCTGTGTGCTGAGAAAGATCCATATTGCAGCAGTAGATCCCATATCAGGTGAGACTTGGTGTTTCTTTGTGTTTTGTTGCAGAAGTTATCAGTTACTCAATTTTGCATGTAGCTGTGTTAAGAATAATGGAACATGATGCATGCAGAAAATTAAAACAAATAGAGATGTTATTGTTTCACTGTTCAGCTATTGCATTGCACTGTGTTCTTGGACATGACTCACTTGTAACTCTCACAGTGCCCCCCCAACCCCCCCCCCCCCTTCACCCAATCATATACAAATAGATACTGGTTGAATTTCATACTGGGCCTAACCCTGCAACAGACTAGCATCCTATTTAAAGGGGGGGGGGGGGGGGAGGGCGAGTAGAAAGACTCCTTATCAGTTGATGCTACAGAAACTGGGATAAGGTGTGGTAGTTTGGATCACTTGGCCTGATGCAGACTTTACCGTACCTTCATCATCGCAACTCCCCCTAGTAGGGTTGAAACTTTAGAAATTTGATTCATGACTAATTTTTAATTGTGTAGTTTGTAAAACATACAGTAATGGATCGAGGAATTCCATAAAGGTTAGAACATTTGCAGTTTAAATTCTCGCTAGATAAAAAAACAGAAAAGCAAGGAAAAGAGCTCTATGTTGAGACTCTAGAGGAGAAAGAATCAAATTGAGACATTGGATCCCTTAGTAGGTCAGTCACAATTTCTTCTATGTCTGGTATCATCTACTAGAAATAATAATATTGAGCACAAATTAGGCAGAAAATTAAAATGAATATACATGTAGATCAATCGATTGTCTCAAAATTGTTCAGCTATTTCAACAAATTGTTGTTATGTGTTTGCATAACTTAGCCTTTCAGGGGTAAGGTGTTCCCTAAGACTACAATGGCAGGGGTATTAATTGTTGTTAAGAGGATTGTTTTGTGGGAGGAAGGACACAGTGGTTTAATTACATGGTTAGTGTACTGGACTACAAGTCAAGTGATCTGGGTTTAAACCAATGGTTAGGGTCTCTGCACTGTGTTCTTGAGCAAGACACGTTACTCTCACACTACCTCTTTCCACCTAGGTGTACAGATGGGTACTGGGTGTATTTAATACTGGATGCTAACCCTGTGACACTAGTATCCCATCCAAGTGGAAGCTGTGGTGATTTGCATCACTTGGCCTGATGCAGACTTAACCTTACCTTCGTTGTCAAAACTTACCCCTACAGGGTTAAAAATAATATTATGTAAAAAATGTGATGGTTTACTTTTAATTGTGTGGTTTTTGAAATAAAGAGATGAAGGTTGTCACAAAGGTTAAAACATTTCTTGTTTCTAACTAGATGCAAAAAAAGAAAAGGAAAAATAAAAGCTTTGCTGGGGCTCAAGAGGAAAAAGAATCAATTTGAGACATTAGATTCCTTGTAAGGTGAGTCACAATTTTCTTTTTAAAGGAAGATACATGTAGGTTTTTAATCACTTGATAGTACCTTTACTAGGAATAACTTTACACAATACAAGCAAAGAACTTATTTGAACAGAGATGTTATTTCAAGAGACCTTTGTTATATGGCTGACTGGATACCCTAGCCCTTCAGGGTTAGGTTATACAAACATTCAGTAAGGGCCTATAATAATTGATCTTTTTGAGCCATTGCTAGGGAAAATTAGTTGTCTTACAACCTGCCCATTTTTTGGTTAGTTTAGAGTTATTTCATTTGTTTTAACCTTTTCGTGATCAGTAACATCAGTGATGATGTCATCAAGCCAGGCCTATGATCATGTGACTAATTCCAAAAAAATGCAAAGGCTTCTAGGCATATTACTTTATCGAGATTTTTTCATTGATTTAATATTTTGATTTAAATCCTCATTTCGCTGTGCATAGATTTTGTTTCATTTCTACATGTATAAGGTCAGATTTTGACAGAGATTCAAGGTATTGAAAAATTTGCAATATTTTCTAAAACCGGAAGTGTCGCCAATATCTACCGGAAGTAGCCTTATAGCGCGTGCGCAGTTCCCTCTATCAGGGGCACTTTGATAACTTCAAACGAAGCACACGAAAGCCACACGAAGATAATTTACTCTTCTTTTGCGCGTGTTTTTCTGTTTTTCTCTTATTTTGATTTTGTTTGACTGTACTTTTGTGAAACACATCGAAAAAAACATCTAAAATGTAACTGAATTTAAAAGCTATGGAACTGTTTTAATTTCCCAGGCTCAGGCACTGGAAGTGAAATTTCACTTCCTCAGCAACGCGTGCGAAGGCGCGCCTAAATCTGTTATTGGGCCCCTTAAAGGGCCCTAGTCAGCCACACCTTTGTTTTTGTTTACATGCTAGAGTTTGGCTGTTTTATTTTATTCGGAGCATGTCGAAACGAAGGAAATCACTGTGAAACTACTACAGATAATTAAACATCCTTTTAGGAACACAACTTACAGTAAAGCTGCATGTACAAGATTTCGCTTCACCATGCAATATCAACAATTTCGATGACATCGAAAATAGCGGAGGCTGACTAGGGTCCGAGGTACTGTTGTTGATGATTATTCAAATTTTGAGACAATAGGTCTAATTGGATCAACTACCAGTTGCTTTCCGGTTCATGTATCAATGCTTCCTTAGCTATTAAGTCTCGTGTGTGATAAGCTTAAAATTTCTCCTGACATTCTCAAACATAATCATGAAGAAACAGTAAAGAGGATATACATGCCGAGAGTAATCTCAAAAAGGAATTGTCTAGATAGATCAAAACCAGTACGGAGAATTTGTTTTTTGACTAAGAACTCTGAATAAGGACAAAGCAATGAAAAGAAAAGTTATGAACTTGACTATATTGTCTTGATATTTCACCAAATACTTAGAACGAACTAGTCTATTAAGCAGGGATAAATTCATCCTTAGGAAGAAAATGCAAATATTGCTCGTTTAGTCAGGAACATTTTGTGCCATCGCAAGTAAAGGTTAATTTTTGAGTGCCATATTTTGGCCGGTGCCATTTATTTCGTGTTGCTGCTTGTCCGCGTTTTAAGTTGTTCTTGATATCATTATGTAAACTCCGTGTATTTCTACATGATGATGATAAAACCAAACGAGTGCATTCCCAATGAGAGAATTAAACTGTAAACTCAAGTCCAGAATACACTTCATGTATATTTTGTTCTTTGGGTGTCAGTATACCCATTGTTATTTGAACCTTTTATTTATCTTTCTTGCAGCCTGCCATCTTAAGTGTACATGCAGCGACATTAACATGGAAGAAGCAAAGGAAAGCAAAGAACTTCGTTTAGATGTTTCTTCACGTTTTAAAAGTTAGGTAGATTTACAAGACAAAGTTTATCTCGACGGAGTTTCTTTCGACAAGATTGTTAGGGCGGCGCTCGTATTAGTGATTTGCAATGTAAAATTCAAGAGTCAATAGAAGGCATTGGAATTACACTCCAATTGTCTAGTATCTAAAGCTGAACAGAGTAGTGGGAGTCAGGAGCTAACATTGTAAGATAATGGTTTTGACACTGACTATTTTTTGATGTTTTGTTTAAGACGTTTCGGCTGCTGCTTGAGCCTTCATCAGTTGAAATACTAACGTTAGTACGCGTGATTCAAACAACAGCACATCGAACGCGCGCGGAGGAAAATTCCGCGGGAAGTTTCAAGAAAACGTAGCGCGAGACTTATGCGCGTGCCAAAGACTTGTAGACTTCTGGGATGGCAATGTGGTCATTTCCAGATTGCGAATCCTTTATTGACATCAGGCTTCCAAGAAGAGACTGTGAACAGTTTGTTCCCGCGACCGAAAGCTCAGGAAAAGGTTGACCGGCCACAATCTGGCACAGTGCACAAAATCAGTTGCACCAACTGCAGTTTGTATACTACGGTCAAACTGAACGATCACTGAAAACTCGGATTACAGAACACAAAAAGGCTGTTTCTATGTTCGACTGTAACTCCAAGATCTCCTGCCATGTCCACGAAAACAACCACAAAATGAATGTGGGAAGTGTCAGAGTTGTTGGACACGAGGCCAACTTTCACGAGCGACTCTTCTTGGAAGCCTGGATGTCAATGAAGAATCCGCAATCTGGAAATGACCACATCGCCATCCCAGAAGTCTACAAGTACAAGTCTTTGGCACGCGCATAAGTCTCGCGTTACGTTTTCTTGAAACTTCACGCGGAATTTTCCTTTAAATCACGCGTACTAACGTTAGTATTTCAACTGATGAAGGCTCGAGCACCAGCCGAAACGTCTTGAACAAAACATTTAAAAAATTGTCAGTGTCAAACCATTATCTTGCAATGTCTAGTATTTACCAAATTGTCTCGCATCTTGCTAGTTTTCGAGGAAGCCGTGAAGCTTTACGATTAAGGTAGAATATTAGCATTACCTGGATTAGTTTTTGGCATAATATTAGCATTGCCTGCATTGGTTTTTGCGAATTCCCGAATTTTCAGCCTGGAAGTCTCGTTGAAATTACTGTCTTATCGTCAAGTATCTGTTTAACAAATTAACTGAACTCTCTCTAGTTCGTGAGGACATACTGTATCGATGAAAAGGTTGCGCTTTTGAAAGGACAAGAAAAAAGTCGAAAAGAAACCAAGTCTTCAAGGGGAAAAAGTCTGCAATTTTAAATGGGGTCTAGTTTTGAGTCGAACATACACTGAGTCTTTGGGCCGAAAAAATCTTGCACCTTGTAGGATTTTTTCCATCAAAATTCAAAATACATGCTTGATTTCTGGCTAGACTCTGTTCAAAAGCCCAGAATGTTTTTTTTCTTTTTGGCAACCCTACATGGTCAAAAAATAGTAAAAGTGAGCCTACATTTTGACTAGTTACCAGGCCCTTTTAAAAGCGCAATTTTTTATTTTGTTTACTGACTTGAAATTGTTTGTAAATGCAATTACAGTATTAAAAAGTCAATAAAAGTTATATTGAAGACGCCTGTGTAATTGACCTCTATTTGCTGTAGTATTCTTATTGTCTTTAATATTTTTTAACAATGCTAAAATAAAGTACGTAGTCAAAACCACCACTTGCTGTTTTCATTTCATTTAACTTTATTGTTGCGCAATAAGCAACTAATTAACTAATTAATTAAAAACCAGTTACTGAAATTATATTAAAAAGTATGAAGGATAAATTTCGCGTTTGAAAACTTTTGGCGGGAAAATTTGAAAAAAATTGCACAGCGTTTCCCCTTACAACTTTTTTGAGAAAAATGTTAAGAGGTTACCGTTCAGAATTTTTTGATCACAAAGTTTTCTCGCAGGTCACACTTGACAGAAAATCCCGTCAAAAACTACTGCATCACCTCGCCTTGAAAAATCAATTTTGATATTTCAAGACAGTTGTTTTCGTCCCGAAATAATTTTTTGCCAAACAGTCTTCAAATTTCAATTTTGAGCGAGGTGATGCAAGAAGCTTCTCGAGACATGAAAAGGATGAAATGTCAAATGAATCAAATACGAGTCAAAATAAATTTTACTTCCGAAATGGATTTTGAAATCTCGCAGTGACCGTGAAATGCCATTTCAACCAGCTGAGTTTAATTTTATATCCAATCGAGTTTGATCTGCAACTGTTTCTAGCTTGCCATTTCAGATCTTTCTCTGGTCAGATGATAATATAGATGGTACACCTCGGATAAGTGCACAGGAGCAAGAACACTCTTACAATCAAAATACGATCAATGTCCCCCCGCAAAATTGCCCAATTTTGATGGTTTATAACCCATTTAAGTATCAAAGTAACCACAGGCAGCCCAAGCTCTCTCTATGAACCAGACAAGCAACACAGTATGCATCGAATTATGAGGGTTTACATGGGATTTTCTACAAGATATCTATGGAGGTAGTTAAAAGTGAAAATTCTCAATAAAAATGGCTTACCTTATTCCATACGTGTGTTGTTTGCTCCTGGTGTGGTTATTTTACCTATTTAACTTGATTTAAGCGACTTTTTTTGAATTCCAGTATTCCCTTCATAAAGACAGGAGAAGGCGAAACACCTCAGTCAGGACAGCCTGTCAAACAAAGTCAAAAATCCCAGGCTAAAATGTACCCACGGCCACAAATCCACCACAGAATTCAAGGGCAAAGGTTGATCTTTCATTTCAATTCTCTAGCCACACAATCGCAGCCCTGCGAGCGACGCCAGGCCGTTCTTCGTGTCCCCAGTGAAACGATAAAACGATGGAGGAGCTCCGTGTCTGTTTGATTCGCGACCCAACGACCGTTGAAATCGGCTTGGTAACATCGTCATGTTGGCAAACCAAGACTCGCGGGGGTACTAGACCGCAATTTGTCAACCAAACTTCTTGTAAAATCCGGGATCCCCTCAGGTCGAATTTACAATGCAAAATAAAAATCGTACAGAACGCTTTTGCAAAATGGCTTCAAAACCAAAGAAACGTAAGATCAATGGCGAAAGCTCCGTAGAAACTGAGGAGATACAATCATTTTTGAAGTGGAACTCGTGGTTTTCTCGTTTATGCACCTTGGATTTGTTTGTATAAAATATTCCCGAGCTGATAAACTAAATTTCCTTCTCTTAGGGTATTGTGGAATTACGAATATTGTGAGGAAACTGTAATGGAAGCCAGCAAAATTTGTGTAAATGACATTTTGATATAAACTGATATAAATTTGAAAAAAAGGTGGGCCGACGTTTTTCAAATTTACCCGAATGCAATCCATTTTAATCCTCCCCAGTTTTGTCCATCCATGTTCCCTCTTGGCTGTATTTTGTTTGAGATCTTCTATAGTTCTGAGCCGTTTTTGTGATATTTTAGTTAATTCTATGACCGTTTGATCAGTGCCGAAATTGCCTAAAATTGCGTGACCTCGCCCCTTTAATGAATGGATCCACTGGAAATCATGGGTTCTCTTGTGGGTTCCCACTTACTTACGCTTTGCATTCGCATCCCAAAGAGCTTTTAATCGTCCTTTTCACATTGCACTCCCTTGTATATTTCCTCATCTCTTTCTCTTTCTGTTTCTCTGTCTAATCCCTGTACTTTACACCACACGCAAAGTCGTTCATTCATCTGTGGGTCTCCCTCACTTATGGTGTGTTTCCTAACGTGTTTGGTCGTCCGTTACGTCGTGACCTCCCTTGGCCTGTGTTATGCGCTTCACGTGCATTGCCGTGGATTCTCCTGCGTTCGGCTATGGATTTCCTTGTGCTTTAAGCTATACGCATCCCCGATATCTAGCTTGTCATTGGAGTACCTGAATGTTTTAGAGTGTTCATCTAAATCGTCGAAGTACTCGACAAAAGGCCTAGCTGAATGTTTTACAAGGCTTCGGTACCGCAGTAGCGAGCACCGTAACATCAGCCTGGAGGCGCACAGGCTCTCCCCACTCCCTGCGCATCCGCAAGCAAATTCCCGCGCAGGTTACCCCTGTGCCTGCGTGGAAGGGTTCGAACAAAATAAAAAATAAACAGCAGCGTATTTTTTGAAGTGTCACTTTAATCATCAACTAAAAAAAATCATTGAATCCAGTTTTGGCTCTCTTTGTCACGCAAAAATATGCTGTTGTGTGACAGTGGGCCACAACTGGACGAGAATCCCTCTGTTGTAAGTATCTCGCTCACAGTTGTATCGCGAATCGATTCTCTGGTTGACCTCGCATAACAAAAAAAACACCGTCCCCCACCCACCCCTCCCCCCTCAAAAAAATGTCGAAAAAAATCATCAATACTTTCAAATAGTCTTTGACATATTAGGAAAAGAGCTAAGGCAGACAAATTCGTGCACCGCTTTGATTTATAGAAGATCCCCACCTAACTAATGTCCTTCGTCTTCTTCTAATGTTGAACTGACATCAAAATCCTTCAATTAAAATATTGAACTGGAGTAAGGGAGAGTTCGTGTGATATGCTCCTGGGCAAACATATTTTGATGAACAATCGAAAACAAAATAATTTTTTCTTTATTCAACTGTCTAAACCATTTTGCGACAGATTGCAGCTGCTAATCGAGAAAAAAACCGCAATTATCAATAATATTAATATACTTTAAACCACTACTTCAACAACCAGCCAATAACTCAGCGGTATTTTAGTAGAGATATTATGCTGTAGTGTATCAATCATATAGTAGCTTGATGTGGAAAAGCTAATCTCGTTCCAAGATCTCTTGTGGGCGAAGCCCTCAATAGATCTGCGAACGAGATTATCGTGCGATGCACCACAGGCTGGACGGATTGAAGGAATATATTTTTCAGCGCAAAATGATCCTGAATTAAAAGCTAATCGGGGGTTTAATGTCTTTCAGTACCATTGTTTTGTGGAGTTTAGGCTCGTCAAAGTGAAATATAAAGGACCAAAACAAAACTAGTAAACGTCACTGACAAGCAACAAATTTTACTGAAAGCTACACCCTGGATGGTTCTTTGAACAGCCGCCCTAATGTTCCAATGGGGGCTATTTGTGCCTTATACAGCTGCATACAGAATTGTCTATAACTATATACTCCCACGCGCGTAAAGCACATAATGAAGGAACAAAATGGAAACCCAAGGAGGCAAAAAGAAAAAATGGCGGAAAGCTGAGATGGGCATTACCTGTACATAGACCGACACTTAGAAAGCACCAAAAGACCGAAAAATGGCGTAGAATGTTTGCGGCCTTATGCCTCACACAGGGTTAAGAGGACGAATGGGTGATTGTCATTTACTAGCATTTATGCATAGGGGTTATTACTTGGCCAGATATGCACTACACAGCTACCCATGAGAGACCATACCTAAGTTTGGCAATATAGTGCGCTTAACCTAAACAGCAATGAGATTGTTATGCCTTACATGGTCATCGATATATAGCCCTATACAACTATCTAAACACGATAGCCATACAAAGTCATACACAGTCCTAGTCATACAAAGTCATATCCAGCCCTAGTCATACAAAGTCATACACAGTCCTAGTCATACAAAGTCATAACCAGTCCTAGTCATACAGAGTCATACACAGCCCTAGTCATACAAAGTCATACACAGTCCTAGTCATACAAAGTCATACACAGCCCTAGTCATACAAAGTCATACACAGCCCTAGTCATACAAAGTCATACACAGCCCTAGTCATAGAAAGGCATACACCACCCTAGTCATACAAAGTCATAAACAGCCCTAGTCATACAAAGTCATACACAGTCCTAGTCATACAAAGTCATACACAGTCCGAGTCATACAAACTCATACACAGCCCTAGTCATACAAAGGCATACACAGCCCTAGTCACACAAAGTCATACACAGTCCTAGTCATAGAAAGTCATACACAACCCTAGTCATACAAAGTCATACACGGCCCTCTCATACAAAGTCATACACAGTCCTAGTCATAGAAAGGCATACACAACCCTAGTCATACAAAGTCATACACAGCCCTAGTCATACAAAGTCATAAACAGCCCTAGTCATACAAACTCATACACAGCCCTAGTCATACAAGGCCATAAACAGCCCTAGTCATACAAAGTCATACACAGTCCTAGTCAGAGAAAGTCATACACAGTCCTAGTCATACAAAGTCATACACAGTCCTAGTCATAAAAAGTCATACACAGCCCTAGTCATACAAAGTCATACACAGTCCTAGTCATACAAAGTCATACACAGTCCTAGTCATACAAAGTCATACACAGTCCTATTCATACAAAGTCATACACAGTCCTAGTCATACAAAGTCATACACAGCCCTAGTCATACAAAGTCATACACACTCCTAGTCAGAGAAAGTCATACACAGCCCTAGTCATACAAGGCCATAAACAGCCCTAGTCATACAAAGTCATACACAGTCCTAGTCAGAGAAAGTCATACACAGTCCTAGTCATACAAAGTCATACACAGTCCTAGTCATAAAAAGTCATACACAGCCCTAGTCATACAAAGTCATACACAGTCCTAGTCATACAAAGTCATACACAGCCCTAGTCATACAAAGTCATACACAGTCCTAGTCATACAAAGTCATACACAGCCCTAGTCATACAAAGTCATACACAGTCCTAGTCATACAAAGTCATACACAGTCCTATTCATACAAAGTCATACACAGTCCTAGTCATACAAAGTCATACACAGCCCTAGTCATACAAAGTCATACACACTCCTAGTCAGAGAAAGTCATACACAGTCCTATTCATACAGTCATACACAGCCCTAGTCATACAAAGTCATAAACAGCCTTAGTCATACAAAGTCATACACACTCCTAGTCATACAAAGTCATACACAGTCCTATAGTCATACAAAGTCATACACAGCCCTAGTCATACAAAGTCATACACAGTCCTAGTCATACAAAGTCATACACAGCCCTAGTCATACAAAGTCATACACAGCCCTAATCATACAAAGTCATACACAGTCCTAGTCATAGAAAGTCATACACAGTCCTAGTCATACAACGTCATACACAGTCCTAGTCATACAAAGTCATACACAGTCCTAGTCATACAAAGTCATATACAGTCCTAGTCATACAAAGTCATACACAGTCCTAGTCATACAAAGTCATACACAGCCCTAGTCATACAAAGTCATACACAGTCCTAATCATAGAAAGTCATACACAGTCCTAGTCTACAAAGTCATACACAGCCCTAGTCATACAAAGTCATACACAGCCCTAGTCATAAAAAGTCATACACAGTCTTAGTCATAGAAAGGCATACACAACCCTAGTCATACAAAGTCATACACAGCCCTAGTCATACAAAGTCATACACAGCCCTAGTCATACAAAGTCATACACAGTCCTAGTCATACAAAGTCATACACAGCCCTAGTCATACAAAGTCATACACAGCCTTTACAGCTGTCTATACACGATAGCCACACAGAGACGTAGATAGCCCGGCATATTTCCCCGCCCCCCGCACAAGGCCATGCTGTTAAAACTTTTCTGATGAAGTCGTTCTAGTATACACCTTTGCGTAAAGAAGGCATCACGCTAGACTCAAACTGACTCAAAAAGATTAAAGAGGTAGTGAAATTTAGTGAGGCCTTATGCGTCCCATGGCGGAATGAGAACAGATGATGACGAAACTTAGTAAGTGATTAAAGTTTTAGTCCTTCAGGCGTAAATTGGAGGAGATATTGCCTCTGAAAAACTGCAATATTTTTAGATGGCGCGCAAAAGCGTAAATGAGCTCATAAGTTAACTGTAAAATATTGAATTTTTTAACCCGCACCACACAAAAAAGTATTTAAATGATCGCGTTCAAACTCGTCTCGAGTCAGTTAATTGTGTAATGATCTTTCAATATTCAAAGTAATACTTTTGCAGTTCGATCAGAAACTGAAGGGCTTATGCTAATGACGCAAATATTATTTAAACAGAGATTCTTCTACAAAGCCTTTCATAACCACACATAGGCACAAACAGCCCCATATAGCCATCTGTCAGCATACACACTACAGGCTGTTACCTAGTACTACATAGTCACATACATGGTCCTATATTACTACTCTAACCACAGAACTGTGATATACCTCCACATGCACCATATGGTCCAGGCCATTAAAAGCCCTATATAAAACGTAACGAAGTGTCCGAGCTGGTTAGGCTCTTCTGTCTCAAACACTGCATGGCGTTCGCTACAGTTGAAATCTGCTGTCCAATGACAACTCATACTTCATTTCCGGCGATCACAGTATTGCTATTCCTCCCAGTGAGGGAAGACTATTCCATCATAGCTTACCCCCTTCCCCAGCTGTACTTTGTCAGATAATCTTAACAATTTACCGGTAACCATTTATACACCTGAGCGGAGAGAGGCCTTGTGAGAGTGAAGAGTCTTGCCCAGGAAAGACACAATGACCCCGGCCAGGGCTCGAACCAGGACCGCTCGATCCGAGTCCAGCGTACTAGACCTTCTCATCACCTCTGCATACTCGGCCCGTTATCACTGAAATACCACTGAGCGTTTCTCTTTAATATTTATTGTTTCTCTATGTAATCTTTAAGTGCCCATAACCTACTTTTTTACTTTGTCACTTGAATCTAAACTATAAGTCAATTTAATTCACTAATATAAGCTCCTGAAGCTGAAAGTTCGGGGCACAAAATCACATTTTACACAATTCTAGCTTTAGTAGCTTTAAGTATCACGATAACACACGATGTGCCCGGAAGATAACAGTCATCCGCGAATATTCCTGTCAATTGTTCTAAAACTGTTTCAGAGAATTTAACAAAAAAAAATTGTTTAAAAGCCAACACCTTTCCCAGAATTTCGGTTTATACAAATCATATCAATTTATTCGTGGGTAAAGGTCCTACGCGACCTTAACGATCGTTAAATGAATTGATCAATCTTTTAATCAATTTACTTGGACACGTTCCTGCTCAAGTTTTACTTGTACTACAGGGTTAATTGGAGACTCCTACAAAAATTAACAAGCCTAAGTTTGGGACATATTTACATGTTAACTTTTTAGAGATATAAAATACGATACTGTTTCGAAATCTCTTTTCAAAAACTAATTATATTCTTGATTCTGTTTCATTTAGAGAAACATAATTGCCTCTTACATTATCACGTGTAGGTCTTTTATGAAAATGTTCGACCTTTTCCGAAGCACTGAGTGTAAACTTAAATTCTAAGCCACAGCTAGACTATACAATAAATTCTCGAACTAAAGAATATTAACATTTTGAGTGAAAAATATAGAATCAAAGCACCCGTGTTTTGGAATGTTTTGCAAAGACTTTGTGTAGTACTAGAAGCTAAAATGGACTATTTGTCACTTTAAGAAATTGGGAAACGTAAAACTTTAAGCTACTTCTGAAAGATAACATCTCAGCATTCCAAGAGGTTATACAGTGGAATCCCGTTACCATCACTACAACTACATCATAATATTGTGGTCGTATTCAAGGGATTCGTTATAAAAAAATAACAAGAAAATGACTGACTAAGCGTTTTCTTAACTTCTGGTCAAAAAAAGCGCCCGTAATAATGAGTTGATCGCACTGACGGAGTGGTCTTGAGGCGGGCTTCAACTGACATTGATGTTAGAAGTTACGCTTGTAAACTTATTTCCCAGTTGTATAATACCAGTGCTACACAATGTGCATGTTGAGATAACATAAAGTTCTTCAAACGCATTTTTTCCTTCAGTTTTAAGAAGTTGCAACAGTTCATTGTTTCCTCAAGAGTTTCTTGAGTCATGTATCGCCACAGTGAAGCGGTCTAGCCTTGTTAACCTGTGAGAGAGAACAGTGTATGTAACAAATAAACCAGTGGTAGAAAATATAAGTTACAAGAAAGATTTGCCACTAACGACTGTACATATTTTGTATAAAGAAGATTTCATTTGAGGGGACGAATAACTTGTTGACAGTCCAAATTTAATAAACCAAAACTTCTAAGCAATAATGACGAAAAAGATACTAGCCATCAGAACCGATACTGTTGACATAGGATTGGCACCAAATCTTTGATGCGGGGATTCGCTTGTAAAACGAGTGTTATCTCTAGATCGTTGAAATTTGCTTCCAGTTCAAGAAAAACTATGAAAAATGTGGATAACAGGGGCCATTTGATCAAAGGGCAGATAGCGCTATCCAACGGTTAAATCACTATCCAGTGGATAACTGTTATTTATGTCTGTATTTTCAAATGAGAATTAAAGCAATCGTCTTCGTATATACAGAAATTACTTTAGACTTGTTTTCATATCTCTGATAAACTTTCCGAAACATTGGCTCCGAAAACTAAACACCTCACATCTTTCACACAAATCTCTTTCCCATGACAAGGACTTATCCCGCGTATGAAATTTATACATTGCTTATAACAGTGGTATCAACTATTTCAAGAAAGCCTCTACATTTGGCGACTGCGACTGCGAAATGTCTTCTGTGGAATGAATTGGTACGATATGTTCTGCACGCGATTGATTTATCTTGTCAACTACAGAACTTGTCTTTTAGTGTTTCGAATATTTTCGTTCAAAGGCCTTTAACGTCAATGTATTTCTTACATTCATCTTGAAAAACCCTTTTGATAAAATGTACAACACCTTTCGAGAAAAAAGGCCAAGAAAAACCTAGCCTTTACTTTCCAAACGGCATGTGTTGAAATAACTCTTAATAATTCCATTATATTGGACCCAAAGAGCAAACTACGCGACGAATGAAAGTCTTACCATCTATCAATCGCCACATTTTTTGAACAAGAGCTTCACACTGCTTCTCCCAGCTGAAAGTATCTTCGTAACTTGTTCGCAGTCTTTGAATCTCTTGCAGCCGCTCTGCTCGGTCTTTCAGACGGACGGCTTTGATTGCTTTGGCCCACTCTTTAGGCTCGGCTGACTCCACCACAAATGGCTTGCCTAATGGTAACGAACGCAGTGCATCTCCAAAACCCGAGTTTCCACTCACAAGAATGGGAAGACCAGCAGACAAGGCTTCCAGCGCAGTCAGTCCAAAACCCTCCGCCCTGGACGGCATGATGGCAAGGTCAGCTTCGCAAAACAACTCCTTCAATCTTTCCTTATTTTGCTCAAATTTCCTAACGACCAGTTGATCTCTTGAGATTCCACATTGTAGCAAGTTCTCTGCGACGTCCTCCTCTTTTCCATCTGGTGCCCCCACAAATATCAGACGGTACGAGCTGTCTTTCAGTTCAACTACTGCTTTAGCAGCAATGTCATATCCTTTGAGACTGAAGTCTTCTGGATCACCGCGGCCAAAGGTCAGTACTCTAAACTTCTGGCTCCCGAAAGTGGCTTGCTTTATGACTGAAAATTCACTGAAAATACCTGGAGTCAGCTGAATGACATCTTGGTGTTTTTTGCACGATCGCAGGTAAGCAGTGTAGGCGTCCTTCAACTTGGGTCCAACAGTTACAACAAGATTTGCTAACTTGCACAAATCTACTTCTGTTCTGTGCTTCTCTTCACCTTTGGAAATGGCCTTGGAATAGTTCTTGTGCATTCCGAGTTCTTCAGGTGCAGTATGCACTACCTGGACCCACTTACAACTGTGCGATTTTTTAATGACCTGGACTTGTTTACCAAGCTTTGCTCCATGACCCAGAACAACGTCAATGGCAAGGTCTCCTGGTGGGACAATCAAACATTCAAGAGAGTCGTAGCCCACGAGTCTCTCTGCTTCTCTAATGGCAATGTTGTGGCTCTTAGCGTCTATCCTTTCTTCTTCAGAGCAGGCTGACGGTGGGACTAATAGAGTGACTTCTACTTCCATGTGTTCTGCCAGCTGGAAGGCAAGCTTTCTGTTTACGGTTGACAAGCCTCCTTTTTTCGAACGCCACTCACTGCCTAAGAGAGTTACTTTCAAAACTCTCTCGGACGTCCCTGGATTATCTTGTGCTGGCTCGCTCTGAGATGTACAGAGGAAAGACATAAATCCTGCAAGAAAATGAAACCGTCTAAATAAAAATGCATCGCAGCCAATTGTCTCGGTATATATTGTAAGCGGACAAGAAATGCACTTATCTTGCAGTGTAAGAATAAATCCCCTTTTCAACTTGGTTTATTTGGCTGCGTATCACGAAAACGAAAGTGATTACAAGGGAGAAGTTAACTGTGGGAATTCCTCTGACGGCTTTATTCCGAGCTTGCCAGATGTCAGACCAAGACAGGAAAATCCCATTACTGTTGATTGCGGCCTTAACAGATCTTCAGCTGTTTGAATAACAGCCACATTTCTTCCTTTCGAATGCTGCCCTAATGGCAAGTAATTGTGACGACTATTAAACAATTATTCCACGAGCGCGCGCTGGATATGAGATGTTAGATAGCCAACGAGGTGCGTAGCGCTAAACTGGCTATAATCGTCCCATATCCAACAAGAGCGAGTGGAATAATTGTTTTATTAAAAACGCCACGAAAATATAGGAAGCTAAACTAAAATCAAAGTAAAAACGCCAAAAAAATCACGCGCACGCTTACCGTATTTGTAGAGCATGGTATAATGACTCATAACCCATGATGACTAAGCCAATAAAAACTCTCGAATTGCATTATCCAACGATCCAATTTTTAATAATACCTGATATAGGTAGATAATACAATTTGCGTTTGTTTTGTATCGCCCCATGCTGAACTACGATGTCAACCACTGGTGTTATTACTTGTGAAACACATTACTTTTTATTCATAAATCATACCTGGCTTGTTCTTTGTGAGTACCATTTTTCCAGACCACGAACTGTGAGTACTTTGCCACTGGAGCTTTTCATGCAGATCAAGTGTTCACCTTGTTTTATTTCAAGGAGGTGCAAACAATCTTCGTGTGTGCACAAGGTTTTGCTGTGGTTTACACACTGCTGGCTTCCCTGCAGACAGTAGGGGCATGCAACACAGAACTCGTACCGCAGATTACCAAGGTACTGAAACTGCTTCAACAAATCTTGCAAAGTGTCTTCCACAAACAATCGCACATTTCTTGCTGTTTTTGACAATGTAGAAACTGAAACTGCTATGGCAAAACTCATGGTTAGCGAGGCCATAATTATACTACAATTCTAAGGGATTATTTTTACAACTCTGCTGGACCTTGCGTTCTTTAATTTGTCTCATGTATGTTCACTAGCATCGGTAAAAGATCAAGAGAAAAAAAAAAACCAAAATCGCCTCTCGTTAAAAGTTATGTCACTGAGGTATGATGTATCTTAAGACTTCAGCCCGCATTTTACAGGTCCGTCTTTTATAATCTTCCTTTAGTTAATCTTGCTAAATTTAACTACCCCGGCAGCTTTTTGCTTTTACCACGTCTAAGCTATTACTTTGAGATTTACTTTCTTTGAACGTAGTTTTAATCCATGGTAAAAAGCTACTTTATTAAGTCACACCGCTAATGCCCTTGCCTTCTCCCAGAGGGACAGACCTCATTTAAAAGCTGTCCTCAATAAAAATATACGTAAGTCCATATGACCAAGAGTTTGTTTGGGGAATACGCTAGGCGTTTCGTATAGAAGATAGGCTTTGTAAGTGCAAAGCATAACGTCTTCGTACCGCTTTGTTGAAGGGTGGTATGGTTATCAGCATCTTGAATAGCTCAATTAACCATTGCGCCTTCAGTATGACTGTGCTGCGGTGCTTTACAATCATTCCAAGGTCATGATAAAAGTGCAACATGGCGTAGAACTGGTCTTCATCCTCGATAAAGCACACTTCTTTGGCATACGTTTGAAGTTGTTTCACATTCATTTGATAGACATTTTCAGCTACCAAAGCTTCAACGACCTTTTCGAAGTTGAACCACCTAAAGAACAATCAAACAAAATAACTAATGTTACTATATCTCTCAGTTAGTACGCGCGCTGTGATTGGTCGATTTAGCGGGCCGTACTCTCCTGTATCAAAGGGATAATGGATAGTTCCCATGGGAAAATTTTAGTAGAAAAGATCTTGAGAAATGCTATATGTTATCAAGGTGACATATAAATGGAAAATTCCCATTGAAAGATTTTTACGGATACTTTCCCTGTAAAATTCGAAAGAAAGTACATGAAGAATCCGCATGTAATACCTATTGGAAGTTTTATGTTTAACCAAATGTAAGACATGGCTCGTCAAAAATCCTAGTTTCTCGATAAGAACGCGCATTTCTTTTTTATGTAAATTCTTTGGAGGGTATTTCCTTGCTTCTCTCCACTTATGTAGCATAAATTAATAATATCCTCGATATTTCAATGAATGCAGTTGCACTTAAGCATATACGGTCCAAACCTCTTTCCAAGGATAGTTGTAAATAAGCCCGTCTAGCATTTTTTTGAGGTATAGTACTAGGTTAAGCTCAAATGGCTAAATATATGGCTGTCCAAAATGATAAACAAAAACCTTTGCTAATAAACTCAAGGCTAAAAAATGCAGGAAAAACTAAATGTCGGGTCTACGTACAAGGCCAAGTTTGAAATGAACGCCACAGCGTCTAATCGAGAAAATACGGTCAGTACAAAGTAATGAAAAGATTGAGGGAAAATGGAAACACTAATTGTGCTGATGTGATAAAAATGATAGCAGATTGACAGACAGACAAACCCTGAATATACTACACTACCCCCGCGTAGAACTACGAAGTGCACGAAAGGACATAAATGAAATATATAAAAAGAAAGAGACATTGACAAGCAATTAAGTTGCAAAGAAACCCAGAAAGGTCTCACTGGGAAATCACAGAAATTAAATCCTTCTTATACGTCTCTTTTGCAACTGCTGTTATTGCAATGGTGTGAAGATCTCTTTCTCTTGTCTTATCCCTTTACTTCACTGGTATCTTCTCCCCCATGTATGGCTCCTGTCTCAAAACGTCCATGATTTTGGTTCGAAGAGCATGAATTCCATCACCACTAGCAACATCAGGGTCACTCTCCTGACCTGAAAATAACAAATGGTAACAAGACACTCAGCTGTATAGCACCCAAACAGATCCTAGGCGAATGGCAGTTGTTACAGAGAAGCTCTTATCACCTGTGTCTTTTCCATACACGTTTGTGATTCGTACTTATTTCCGCCACAATTCGAGGGCATGGCTCAGGAAAGATACTGTTAAACGTTTAAAAGCAATATACTCTAAATGGTCCTTACACCGAACACCCTACCATGAACCTTTTGAGGTATCTTAGGCAGAGGATGTAAACAATGTAAATCTTTCCAAGGCTATCCTTATCGCAATATATACTCCCGATGTATTAAAACTATTCCCTCAATACAAATCAACGTCAATTCTAAGAGAGACATGGCCAGTATTTGATAAAATCCTGCAGGTTTTACTAATTTGCTTTACTGATAGCTTTAATTCATAAACCAAAAGCAGACTTGAACCTTTGCGCATTTTTTTTTTTGCTGAATCAGTGGTCAAGCAAAAAAAAAAAAATCGTTTACCTGCAAACCATTTCATGACCTTGCGAAACCATGACTCATCGCCCAGAGTGTTGTCAATGCTGAAGAATGGCCGGATAACATGCTTCTCGTAGTCCTTACCATAAATTGCCTGCTGTATTTTTGATGTCATAGCCTTGATATCCTCGAATGGTTTATCAGCATGTGTGCCAACAATGAACACTGGAGGTCGGAGATAGGGCAGCATGTCGCCTGAGTTGCCCACCATTTCCTCTCCTGTTGGTCTGATACTGTGGATTGTTACCAGCCATGACAGCAAATTCTCCAGATTTGTGTCGTTATTTGGGTTTTCCAAAAATTTATCACGTGTTCCTTGTCGAACACAGGGCTGGGCTGGGGCGTCTAGTGCCTTGCTAAGGTTGTGCACCAGGACATACACTGCTCGTGATGACAGGAACACAGGATGAGAAGCGTAGTACAGGTGCTGTCCGGCAAAATCCCACAAATCTACAGTAACTATGGTTTCTCTTTTGTCAGCAGCATTTTCAGCGTCACCATGCACACCTTCAAGCATATCCTTCAACCGCTGATACGCATGTTTTGTGACGTCATCTGGAGGCGAGGTTGCATCCATCATTAATGTTGAATTTTTACTTGAACTTACACTGCTGTCATCTGGAGGGTCTTCAACGGTAGTCTTTGTTACAGCTTGCACTCGCATTTCACTCTCTGGCGGGGAAATGGTCGAGTTCTTGAGATTGCCAACATTTTCAGGAACCTAAAATGGAGTTTTTAAAAGAGGAGGCATTTTCGTTTCATTAGGACCTGCTTATTCCAGTATCTATAATTACATCTGAGAAATATTGTAGGAGTACTGAGAAAGAACTGTCACATTTTTGCCCACAAGGACTCACCTTGCACAATAAATGAGTCAGCCTTACCTATCTAATCTGACTACAATTCGATCAAAGCCCAAATATTGTGTATACTACCTCCTTTTCTACGTATCGTAATCCTATGTTTAAAAAATGCCCAGTTTTATGCTCTTAGAAGATAGGCACACGAGTCTCATGCTGTGGCGCCATGCAACAGTTCAACCGTGCTATGTTGCCTGGGTGTGGAATCAAAGTAAGTGGCAAATAAGTCAAACAGGAAGTAGCTATCAGTCCTGTCTGGGACGTTACTCTTGGCCTGTCAGTGTTACTCAGTACTGTTATACACTGATCACTCCTTAAACTCGCACACGTAGCTACTAATAACCTCCAGCCACCAAAAGAGATTACTTTTAGTGTCGTTATATATTAACATCGACCATACCATTCACTTTTAAACTAGGGTCGCCCCAGACTTAAACATACAAACCTGATTCATGTCAGAGCTGTTTGTGCCCAGCTCCATTGTTGATTCTTCACCCGTCAGTTCTAGCTTTGATTCCATTCCGGAATCTTCCTTTACTTCATTGACTATCCAGTGATATTGTTTTTCAGCTAACATTCTTGATATGTCTTCAGAAAATTCGGCCAGACTTGGCTTATTCTCGCTAGTGGAATTCCAGTTTTTTACTTGTTCGACTTCAATCTCGCAGACTGAAGGATCAACTTCGATTCCCTCAGTGCTCTCTTCTTTAGGGTTAAATGGCAAACCTAAAAGAGACTTCTTCAAACTTGTTTTGCCAGCACGATCCTGGCCGACCAATAATACTCTACCGCGGTAAACATTCACAAATCCATCCTTCAGCGCTTCTTCATAGAGCAGCTTTGCAAAACCTCCTTTCGCTTGTTTTTCTACAGGAAATTCCCTGGCTGAATCCTTACCACTGCGCCACCCTGTTATAATTCATTAATTGTGAGGGAATACAGTCGTAAGTTAAAGAGAAAAAAGAAAATAAGTAAAAAGAGTTGAACTCATAGCCTCCCGCTCACAAGGCAGATATCGTCTCCACTGCGCCACACTGACAATTATAATATTATGGCGAAAACATTGAATTAATCGTTTTTTACCGAAGCTCTGGGTAGTTAAAACAGCAGGCTCAAGTACGTTCCTAGCACAAACCTCATTTATTCTTGTACTTTTATCTTTCTAGTAATTGCCTAATCGTAAGACTACAATACTTCAACCCAATGAATAAAACTAGCTATAAGCACACAAGTACGCATTGCGGACCTATTTTTCTGATTGCGAAGGCTCTATATAAGGGAATTATTTTAAATTGGTTGTTGTTGCATACTTCAATCACAGAGGTTTGCAAGTGACCGGAAAGTAACAAATAAGCACAATCTGCGATCATGATCGCGCATCTCATTCGTAAAATTCTAACATAGCTTTAAGGCTTAGGAAACTAAAACAAATTAAAGAAATAACACTGAGGTTGAAGCACGAATAAACAATTTCGTTTGTTTTAGTAAGGTTTTTTAGAATTGACCCACTACCACTAACTTTAAGAAGTATGCAGCCATACCAGTTCTATGCTAGACCATGATGCACCAGTGCATGAAATAAGGTAAATGGTCATATTTAATGCTAACCTGCAATGTCTATTGACATCCTTTGTGGTTTCAAATCCATTAGCGTCATGAGCCGTTCAATTTCTTCAAACGTCAAGGGGTTACCTGTCACGGAGAGCTTTTTAAGACGATGTAAGTCCACGATATATTTAGAGACTTTTTCCATTTTGTTGTTCCTCAATTCCAGCTCCTCTAGATTTTCCAGATTTTTCATATTTTCCGGTAGTGTTGAGAGTTCATTGTCATTCACAAACAAGTGCGTCAGGTTGATCAGAGTAACAACAACTTCAGGAAACTGTGTTAGCTTGTTGTGGTTCAAATTCAGCTTTGTAAGGTTTGACAGGTTACTTGTACTACGTGGTAACTTTGAGAGCTCATTGTGTGAAAGGTTCAGTATTTCCACTTCCGTCATCAGTTCTGTGACAGCGTATGAAATCATTACCAATCTCTTCCCTTCCAGATTTAAAGCCTTGCTATCTTTTCGAATTGTCTCCGTTAAAGTACGTTCCATCTCCAACTGGTCCACTACAAAAAAAAAGTAATAATAACTTCTCATTCAGTTGTTTTAGATAAAGGTTATTTTTGTCAATTTAGGACTCAGCTGTCTCTGATGTGCGGTATCAAAACTGCAAAACCGAAACATGCGTTGTCAATTATGCCTCAGTACTATTTAAATCCTTACTGAACACGAGGAAACCGTGTCAGCAGCTTAAGCTTAAGCAGCAGAATATCACAAGCAAGGGAGCGGCACCAGCAATGTGGTGTTCGTCAAAGATATGGAACACTTCATTGCCTATTTGTATTTCAGCGACCCAGGACAAGTATCAGACTTAACGATGCTTTTCACATCAGGGCCTTACAACAATGACTCCTCACCATCAATCCAAAGAATATCTGAAGGAATTGGAGAAATGGTACGAACAAAGCAGTCTTGGAAAACTTTGTTGAGGTTAAGGACGCAGGATAAGAATACGTTTAACACTACACTTTTCGCCAACTTACAAAAGATCTGGAGCACAGACGTAAGTCAAGAGTGGTACAACTTTAAAAGTCACAGGCTAGGCTCTACTGACATTTTAAAATTTGGCTAGTGACATACCTTGCATACAGTGGCTGCGCCCGCAGTACGAGCGGCAGTCAAAAACAAGCTGCCCTTATAATAGTCTTTTTCTTCGCAGTTAACAAAAATAGAGAGAATGCTAAAGTTGCTTTGGTCTCTTCTCATAACTTCACGCGAGCACTCTGAGTTTAAGGTATCAGTATACCCCACAATTGACCACTTTTCAAAAAAATCGTTTCTCGCTTTTTCAGATAGATCTTTTTGCGATCTTTCATTGAAAAAATTTCTATGAAAAAAGATTGATTCTACGCAGTTATAAACAAAAAACGTTTCTTTACATAATTACCTCTAACTGATAGTTGTCAACGGGTTGTCACGAGAAGTACGTTAAAAAGTTACGTCACAGATTGCTGCGTAGTACGATTGTCTCACGTTTGTGTTTGGATGTCGACGAGTTGTTCTGAGAGTTCTCCATTTGTAGATTGTTAATTTGAGCTTAAATATCTCGTCGAAAAAACGCAAAAGATCGTGTCCATTTGCAAGTGCGAAGAAATCACCACACAGCAAAATGCAGAAAAAGGCAGAAATGTTTCAAAAACAATCGATCAGAATTGGGCTGATGCGTTAGCTGGCTAGCGACAAAGGTTCCTGCTTCGAGCAGGAGAAGTTGCTTGCACTGGACGAGGAAAATATTGGACATTCTCTGAGCAATACTTCGTTGGCGCTTTCGCCGTTCGAAGCGGTAACGATAACATCTCAACTCAATCGGTATCTCGTGGGTTTCCTTTACGTTGCTTACGAGTGCCCTCTTTCATTGCCTATGTCATCTCAAAACTAATGCGTTTTACAGATCGAAAAGAAGAAACAGAAGCGAAAAATATTTTCTTACTAACCTAGGAGCACGAGCGGCGGGATTCAGATCTTGCAAAGGATATTTCCCGCCGGAAGCAACATTCGAGGGGTAACTCGAAAACACGGACCCCCGGTCGGCGGATCCCCACTACGGACCGGGTCCGCGGACTACCCATGGACCGGTCCACGTACTTCCCCTACTGGCCCCCTCTACAGACCACCCCCAAAAATAGAATAAAAATAATAATTAATTACTATCCAACTGCAGCAAATAGCATCCAAATAGCAGTGCAAATATACAGCGATATTGTAGTTATTTGTACAGTTGAAAACCTGTTTGCCGTGCAGGTCGGCGCGCGCACGCAAAACTGTCACACTCTTCCTCTTTTCAGTGATAAATTTACTGACTACAGCAGTTGGATTATCAATCTCTTATTAGATGTTTTGGTGTGTAGTATCGCTTTATATTTTTACTCATTGTCTGTTAGATAACTCGTGCTGACGAAATTTCGAACGTTACATTGTGCAAATGTAACCGACTTCGGTTCAGTCCCGGGCGCAAGTTATATCATTACACGTTGCCTTTTCCTTTGGCCATGCAGTATATGAAAGACCGGGAAGCTTCCGGGAGCCTCGAAATTTGTGCTCTTTCCCCTCTCCCATTTTGTTTAGCCCATTCTCCCATGGGTTCGTGAACTCGTTCCAGGCTTCACAATTTGCTCAGCGAAATTACAGAAACAAACAAGCTTAAACAAGTTAAAAACACATCTTACATCACCAGATTGAGCCACGAATGGAAGGTAAGAACTTTCATTCTTTTTGTCATCGGCATGTCACACTGAAAACAGCTTTTTAGCATTGTTTTTCTTTTTTGGGCGGGGGGGGGGGGGTGGGTGTAAAAAGTTCAAGGCTGTTACAATTGCACAGTGTAACACTCAAAATTTCACCGACACGAGTAATCTATTAGACAACACTATTTTGGGGTGGTCGGTAGAGGGGGTCCGTAGGGGTAGTCCAAGGACCGGTCCGTAGTGTAGTCCACGGACCCGGTCCGTAGGGGGTCCGCGGACGGGGGGTCAGTGTTTTCGGGTTACCCACATCTGAGCCCGCTTTGTAATTGAACTCTCTTGTTTACGTAAAATGAGCCTTCACTTTAACGATCAATGCGTCATTATTTTCACGCGTTTGTGTAATTATCTCAATACACCGGAAGAGCGCCCTAAAGTATATTTTCCTTCGTATCCCGAAACAAAAATTTCAACGAGTGAAGCACTCCTTTTGAGTTCGTTTTTGGGGAGTTTTAAACGTTTTTCGCTAAAATTTGGAGAGAATGTTGCCCGAAAATTAGGCTAAAAGCAAACGGTGTTGGGGAATTTTTAGTTTTTGCTTCTTTCAAAAGTTATGACTATTTTAGTGAAGAAAACGCATGTTTTATCAACTTTTAAAGTTTAACTGCGTGTCAAAACCAAACCAGACAAGTAATCAAATTTCCCGCCACCGTTTTTTAGAGAAAGGAAGAAAAGAAGACATAGCAATGTTCATCGCGTCCTCTCGCTCAAACCCGATCGGAAACGAACTTGATTAGTGAACATCTCTACTTTGGGAAATAGAGCACTATAATCGGAAAACCTTAATTTATTATCTTAATAAATATACCTTAATAATCAAGAATTCTTAAACTTTCAGAAAATATATACTTTACTGGAGTTTTCGTCAAATGTCCGACAGTAAAGCGGCGCAAACGAATGATGGTCATTTGGGGTATACTGATACCTGAATTTGACGACGAGCAACATATTTTGTTCAAAATAGCACAACTAATATGCTACCTGGCGACACTCGGCGAGTAAAGAGCGAGTCGCCGGACGCGCTCGGGGCAACTGACTTTCGGCGCCAAATCAAAAGCTTGGAGACACAAAATTTTTCATATTTTTCACTTTTTACAATCTCTGTGGCTTTCGAAGTTATAGTTTTCTTTATGTTAATACTCAACACTGTCTGTAGTGAGAAAAGTTTCCCGACTTCAAAGCCTTTCCTGTTAACAAACATTGACATCGACAATAGTTTTCCCCGGCCCTGCTGAATCCTGATTGGTCAATTCAAATTAATAAAATAAGTCACTTTATTACAGTGTAAAAGTCTTTAGCGCTACTGTGCTAATTAACGACACTGAAATGAGTAAACAAATATTATAAATTGAAGAGATACATGTTAAAAATCCAACTGGCGGGAGACTGAGCAGTTGGCTATTTACAAAGCGTGGAGGAGTTGAATCTGGGACCACCAAACACAAATCCGTCTAGTGGCAGGGAGGAGATTTGAACTCGGGACCTCCGGATTACAAAAAAAGTGCCAACTTACTTCACGCCAACTTCACGTCCTGAACTAATAACAAATGAACAGGAACAACTTTTAACCGAGTTGAAAGCGAATTGGTGTCCTGACAGACTATTAAGGAAGTGTCTCGACAATAAAACAAACCCAGACAGTCACAGGAGAGGCCACTGGGGTTTGCGGTGCTTCCTTATGTTAAGGGTGCATCTAATCGTTTGGGTTGCGCCCTCCAAAAATTTCACATTTGACTATCTTATAGACCGCTAAGAACATTACCTCATAAAACGCCCAAGAACCGACCAATGATCAACCAAGTCCTAGGGATCGTATACAAAGTGAGGTGCTATTACTATTTCTTCGCCTAGATTATGGAGAGTACTTGTAAGTGCTCGTGGAGCTCGTAAGGACCAAAACACGCGAGCAGCTGCATGCGAATCAGGAAATAAACAACATACTGAGTCCAGGGATAAAAAACTGATAGACGTCCGGGTCTTCGAACGAGGTGTGACCAAATACCACAAGAGGAGTTACCTGTGGGAGTTAGGGCAACGATGAGGGTAAAACGTTCCCTCGCGCTATCTCTAATTCAAATTACACAAGCAGTACCGAACCTTTTAACATTGTAGCTTTGATGAAGGTGAACAGAAGTTACCAAAAGTTTAGTAAAACAAAAACAGATCGGTTTTTAACTCACCTACTGTTAAGAACAACTTTTCCACATTCTCACCGGTTAATGCTGACACTTCCATAAATAGATCCACATCATTGTCATGTGCAAAAGACTGACCATCCTACGTACACAATCAAATTCAAGAAACAAAACCCTGTTCAATGAGCTGAACCTGTAGTTTCAGTAGCCTAGCAGGGAAGCTGGATTTACACAGGTACACTGTACACAGATAACCATAGGGCGCCGTTTGTAATGATCAATTACTTATTCTACTTTTGGCCGTTTTTATTTTCGTGAGAGCTTGGTTTATTTATGATTATTCATTACTGACCACCCATTCACAAATAGTGTTTTTTTTTTACAAGAGTGCACGGTAACGAATCCTGCAATCTGATAGGTTTTCAGCGCGGTCCGGATTTTTCTAAATCTCTACCCACGGTCTTAAACTTTTGTCCTCCAGTTTACAAGATAAGGAAAAATAAATAAGTTATTTAACGGCTTAGAGTCGGTCCGTATAGTGAAAACCTGTGACCTCGGCCTTGAAAATGCTGCCCCGCGCATAAAATGCTGTCCTTTGCTACTTGAATAACGATTAATAGATTATAGGAAAAACTCTTCCCTGATGGTGTATCAGTTCTTCAACCGATAAGGCTTCTCTAATTGCTGTTGTAACGGTTGTGCACAACGTCACGTTCTGACCTGATCCGTACGCCATGTTAACTTAACCGCGGAGATCAAACTCTCTGCAAAAACTTAGCGCCTTCTTTATGTTACAATACTGCTGGGCGACATTTGAGCCCATCGAGTTGACACTAAGCCCGGAGGGGGGGGGGGGGGTACTCCCTTATATGGGCTATATAGGTATGTGCGGCCCCAAAGAATATGGTTTTTCAGCTGTTTTGGTCATAAATAGGCTATCGATTTTAGCTGATTTTGGCCATTTTGGTCATAAATAGGGTCTGGTTTTTGCACTCTAGCCTTGATATGGGTATGTTTTTAAAAAGAAGCCACTTTTTCGTCATTATCTAAAATAAAATCAGCAAAAGCCCTTCACAAATTATGTTTACGGTAATTTAACAGTGGTCTAAACTAGGGAACTTATTATAACGCAGGTCTGAAACAAGGTTTTGATTTAAGGGTTACGTCATAAATAGGGTTTCGAATTTTTGGTCAGGTCATAAATAGGGTAGGGAATATCGCAGATTTTGGTCATAATTAGGGTAAGGGTTTTAGGAAGCAGGACGCACACCCCCACCCGATTTTTGTGGGAGTGCTCCCCCCGGGACACTAAGGTTATTTCAAATAACCAATTTCATAAAATTGAATTTGGTTATTTGAAATAATAGCGTTGACGTCGTTCAAAACGTAAAAAGGACAGGCCAAAGGGTTTTTAGTTGTAAGATGCCCACAAAAAAAGGTTCAGGGGATGCAATGATAAAAGTTTCAACACTGAAACGAAATAATGGTTTAATTCGTCAAATAAATATTCGAGTAACGACCTAAGTAACGCCACAATGGTTTTATCCAATAATTAATATAAGCAACAAATGACTGGTTCTAACAAATAACCAAATAACGCAACACTGGTTTTATCAAATAACTAAATAACGCAACATTGGTTTTATTCTAATAACAAACCCATATAAAAATGGTTTTATTACGCAACCAATACCCTGACATAGATGAATCGTTTTATGAAATAACCAAATTTTGTACGTTGGGTTTTAACAAATAACCAATCGTAGTAAAACATTTTTTTGTGACAAGGGACGGTAATTAATGAATTATCATAAATAAACCAACACTGAGATCAATAGAAAAACGACCGAAAAGTAAAATTAATGATAAATTTACAAACGGTGCCCCATAGATAACTGCAGGCAAGCAAAGTAAAACTCTGAGCAACGTCTAGTAAGACAAAGAGTTTATTGTGTGGAAGACCAAGAGATGAGTGATGAAAATGAGAATTCTGTGTCTACACTTGCCGTGGCAGATCGCAGGTAGAAATCCTGTAATGGAACTTGATACCGATTAGCTAACGAACTTGTTAGAGTAAAAACAATTCAGCTCGATGTAATGCAATGTACGTAAAAATTATTACGGATTTCCTCAACTGAATTGGATTTGACAATGTAACTGCAGATTTTATACCTGACATAAACCTATGGCTACAAACACAAATTACCTCAAACGTCACCTTCCTCTCGTTAACAAGGTCTGCTTTGTTTCCTGCAAGTGCTTTGAAAATATTTGGTCTGCACTCACTCCGAAGTATGTAAAGCCATTCCCTTGCATTTCGAAGTGAATCTTGCTGTGTTATGTCATACACAATAATAGCAGCGTCCGCTGCTGTGTAGGACGGCCTCACAAGAGAGCGAAAACTTTCACGGTCAGGAGTCTCCCATACCAAAAATTTCACGACTCTGCCACGATCTTGATAAACTATTTTAGTTTCAACGCCAACTAGAAACTCTTAAATTAAAGTGGAAAAGATCAAATAGGTCAATGTCAATTTAACTCTATTATGTGGTGGTGTAAGAATGTCTCATTAGCCAAGCTCGGGCGGAATATCGGCTCAAGATCTTGACAGTACAGGCCGAGTGCAGTGAGGTCCATAACAAAAAATGAAAGACCGATATTTTCCTAGTATGGTATCAAGCAAACTTGGCTAATAAACGATTTACTACAAATATCATGAACGTTTAGAAAAAGCCTCGAAACGCAACATAAACTTCACTATTTCGCATATCCTCATTGGGAGCTGACTTAGCGTTTACTAATGCTTAACACTAAAAGACTGAAAATTAAAGGCCCTTTGGGTAGCCTCGTGACACTTGTTTTAGAGTGCCAGGAAATCCACTCCCAAACCAAACAAGTATAATGTAAGTGGACTTCACCGCAGAATGCCCTGCTACTCGAACTAAATTCTTCCTAACCGGCTACGCAGTACGCAGAAACTCATTAATTCAAAGTGAAGTACATAATTCATTCGTGTTACAAATAAATTGTGCGTACTGCGTAGTCAACCATTTTCAGTGAAAAGCTCGATGTGGCAGGGTTTTCGGCAGTTACCCCAGCAAGTGTAACGCTAGCTAAAGCAAACAGGAGCGCATTTTCACTTTCGGTATTTTTAGGAATACAATTCAATCTGACACGACCTGGCCCAATCTGACCCTTGCTGAATTTTTTTTTTTTTTAATTTATACCTGCATGCTTATTTTCAGAAAGTGGGCATTATATGATAGTTTTAAATCGGCTCATTCCATCTCTAGAATTTTCTGATGGTAGAGTTGTATTTAGGTTCTTGGGACTTCAGCTCTTAAGACCCTTTATCAAAAGGGTTTCCTAAAACAGATTCCGTTTGAGGGACCTTGACGTGGCTCTGTAATTTAAAGCCAACTTTAAGGTTAAATTTGTTGTTTTTTTTGCTTCATTTCACGGATTGAAATGATAAGGAAGAATCAAAAACCAGTCAGGGCGAATCCGTTCCGTGTGATCTGTCTAGAGTGATTTGACTTGCTTCTTGGTTTAACCCAAGTAGCGTGACGTAACGATCTGCTTTCATGCTGTTAATTAAGTGTTGAGAAAACAGAATACAATCAGAAATGCGAAAAATCTTTACACAGGAACCTTACATTAGGCATCCCAAGTATCCTTACTCAGGAATTTTCATTAGGATTGGAATGGGAAGAATCCTCAGACAGGAATACAGCAAAACCCCTCCATATCCTCCTGTCCAGGTGAAGAGAGTCACATGGGCACGAGGCAAAAAGGGGAAAACGTTGAAAGAAAACGATTAATAAGCTTTGACATCCAAGTTATTTCCTGTAAACAAGTAAGCCATAAGCGAAAATATGGAACAGCAATAAAGTAATCTGATTGGTTGGTTTTGGTTATTGGCCTTGACTGGACTAACTTGGTCATGCAATAATTAAACTTACTCAATTTAAATAATGCTGTTTAGAACTAAACATGCATCTCACCTTCAGTAGCGAACCAAGTAAGACGACTGAAACCAACTGGTCCTTCAAGATATCTATTACGCAAACATGTTTTTCCAACAACAGAATCACCTGTTGAGGAACAATTTAAAAGCTAAATTCAAAACTTACAGGACAACGGGGGTTAGAAATCTTCTCACATTTTACTTAACCACTGAAAATTATGGAAAGTACTAAGATTTGAGGAAAACTGCAAAAGAAAGAGAATTTTTCCTATAGCTACCAAAATGGAGGAACAAAGCAAAAAGCCATGGCAGTTATTCAAAGTGCCCAACAGTTTCACAGTTCACCAGGCAGGTACTGGGCTATTGTGGTTTACACTGCATCACAGTTCCCATAAACAAAAATTACTCTCCTTCGAGTTGGACACTAGTCCACAACAGGTAACTGCTTCCCCAAAGGCAGTTATCCAAAGCGCCCAACAGTTCCACACTTTACCAGGGAGACTGGTACACATGTATACATGTTGTAGTTTAAATTTCCTTTTTTTTTTTGGTCAGAGTGATTTCAAACTAGTCTAATTTTCATCAAAGGGGTTGGGGGAGTCTGGAAACCAATAACTTATTAGGCCATTAAATATTCAAAAATTTGTAATGATTGCTTGCATAGCCAAGTGAAGATGAAAGTGGACTACAAAGTCAGAGATTGGGTGAATCTAGGTGAGTACAAAGTAAAAAAGTGGGGGTTAAAATGGGATCCTGGTTGCGCAGGGTACTGGGTGGACTTCCATATAAAAAGGATGAGGATCTTGGTACCTCTTAGGGTCGATCTTAGGGGTTCTTTTCAAAGTTTTCAATGAACAGCGTTAACCCTATCCTTTTTATTTTTGGTGTCCCCTTAAGGGTAGGGTAGGGTTAGGGACAGTCAGGGAGGTGGGTGGTGTGCATGTTATTCTTTTTTAAGAAAACCCCAAACATGAAGAAATAAATAAAGTTATTTGCAAAATCTAACCTAAGTTAAAACAAAATAACCTGGGTTGAAATCATTCTTACCTAAAATACATTATTTTTAAACTACAACATATACATGTACACCCTTGCATCCAGTCCTCCTTGTATCAAGAGGTGTTGTGACGGCAAACTATCTTGCCTAAGAACAACACAATGTCCCTGATGACCACTTAACAGGGACCACTCCCCCTGCGAAATAAATTCCCAGTAGTCTGGGAATTCCTAGGAATTCCTAGGAATTCTTAGGAATTCCAAGTTATTCCAAGACATGCAAATTATGCTTTATCCAAGACCTTGGAATTTCTGGGAATATTTGGGAATAGTGGAAGTATGACTGGGAATTATTGGGAATTCCTAGGAATTCCAAGTTATTCCAAGCCATGCAAATTATGCTTAATCCAAGACCTTGGAATTTCTGGGAATATTTGGGAATAGTGAAAAGTATGACTGGGAATTTTTGGGAACAGCTAAAACACATGAAATATTGTGTTTGAAATTTCTATAAACTTCCCAAAATGTCAAAATTAAAGATGAACTCAGTGCATGAATCAGTTTCTGTGAATTAGTAAAAATCAACAGGATCATTTCCCTGGAGTTCCATACCTTTTTATTGTTGTCAAGCTCCAAGGTAATTATTTCCAAACAAATGTTACTACATTAATTCTAGTTTAAGTCTGACAACTCAACATAAAACTATAGTACTCATAACATTGCTTTTTAGATCCAACCTGATTTGTTAGTGTATATGTGCCCATATGGACCCTTAAATCAAACACCCAGAGTTTAACTGATAGAAAAATGGATGCTCTCAGATCTGATAAATAGATTAGGCAAAAAATTCCTGTCAGCATAAATGTATATATATTATTTACAATTTCAATAAAACCAAAAGTATATATATGCATGTATATATTTAATATAATTGTAGATTCACACACATACCCATCACAGCCCACTGTTGAACAATTTTTGACTTGATCCTTTATGACTTTAGGAAAAAGAGGAAGACATCTCTCACAGATGTCAGAAATGAAAAGCTCACAGTTTCCACACACTTGCTGTAAATTTGCAAAACTGTACTGTGACATTCTCTGGACAAATTACCCGTAGTTTCATTAAAACAAGGATATCTTTAGCAGCCTCTCATTGTCATACAATGTCTTGAAATTAAGGCCAGAATAGCCATACAGGCATATTCTTTGGCAGAAAATGTTCTTTTCTTGTGAACAATTAGTTTCACTTTCATCAGGGGAGTCCAGTGAATGGCCGTCAGCGTCAGAGTTCTCAATTTCTTCAGAGGAGTCAGAACTAGAAACTTCAACATCATTATCTGAATCACTGTCTGTGGACAAATCTGAGTTGTTGTGTGTATTACATCAATTGGTATTTCTGTGGTCTTTTCAGGTACAGTGTATAGGCAACTCAATTTCATCAAATGCTTCTGTGAAGCTTCAATTCTTGCATAAAGGTTGACTCCATAGTCCATCAAAGTCATCCACAACATTTCTGTCAACAGCCATCTCACTCAGGCGAGCCGAAAACTCTGAGGTGTTCTGTTCATGGTGCTGGAAATGATCTCCAGGAAAAAGTGATGCAAGAGAGGGAGATGACATCAACTGGTCAAATCTTGTAGATTTTGGTATGGGTATAGTGGGATCATCAATATGTTTCTTGTATTTCCTTGTCCTCGCGGTCACTTTAATTCATGACACAACAAAATCAAAAGAATCAAAAAGATTATGAGTCAGTGGGAAACAAATAAATAACTGACATAAATAAATGACAAATAAAAAAAACCTACATCTTGATGTATTGAAAAGACTATAGATCTCATATAATGTTAATCCTTATAAATAATTCAAAGGAAAAAATGATAAGCATTGCAAATTTCTACTTGCTGCATCGTGCTGACTGGGCGTTGAAACACGTGGGCTCTCAAAATAGATTTGGTGGACTTACAACTAGCTTAAGCTTATTTTGCAGAATTTATCTCGTTTTCTCAGGTCGATCTGAAACCTTTTAGGTGAATTTCGGCTTTTGGGGTTTTTAAAGAGCACACAATGCATTGCTTAGTTTGATTTATTTAGAATTATAGCTTATCATAACAGAAAATCCCTATAAAATTGGATTCCTTACCTTTGTAGTGAACTTGATTTAAGTGCCTCACGATCCTTTGTTATCTCGACAACCGTCGGGAACAGATCAACTAGTTAAAGTACGTTCCAGTTTCCTCGATTTCTTCGTAAAAAGTTTGTGTAGTTTTTTCCTTTTGAAGCAATACCCATCTTTCAAAAGACCACCAACACAGCGTGGAAAGGGAAGCAGAGTTACTATCGAAAGCGACTGGTCTGGCAACCTTGTTGCCAGTCTCACTCTCCTTCTTCTCCAGTTTCCATTCTCTCCTCAACTGATCAACTGAACCAATCACAGCACGCGAATTTTCACGTGACTATCCTGGTGACTGAGCGTGACAAAGATCGCGTTAGTCATTCCCTTTTGGCGCCCATCTTTGAATTTAGCGTTAACGGTTGATCGCTCGTGCGTATTAGTAGATTTCACTTCCAAAATTATACCAAAATGGTTTTTTCTGCGGTCCTGTGACTAGAAGAAAACAGCGTGAGTGTTATTAATGAGAAACATGTTATTCTTGGCGAAGATTTGGAGCTAAAAGAAAGTCTTACTGTGGATGTTTCAACAGGGAAAAATTCAAAGGGCAGATTAGCTGTATACAAAATTATTTGGTGAGTAATCAAATTCAAGTAACCCTATATTATACAAAGTAACTTCTTTTAGTTAGACAAAAGCTTTTGAATGAACTTTGTCATCACGAATCATACACGAGTGGGTCACTCAGTCATGGCATGAAATGAATTCTGGCTAAAGCAAGGTTGAAACAATTTAGGTTGCCCAGAGGGCATGCCTAAACAATTTGATTTGCGAATAACAAGTCGTTTCTCTCGCCACACTTGTTCAAACGAAACAAATATAGCAGTTCTCGCTGATCCCAGTCAAAGTTCTTGACAAAAACTCCAACGAGGCAGCCACAGTCTGCATGAGTTTGATATGTCTCCTGTGTGTTTCAGCCTGACTGTATGGCAATCCGTGTTGATCTTCAATTTTGTCCATCCGTATATTCTTTTGCGTTTACTCTATTATTTCAATGTTCCTTTAATGTTTTAAGTGTCTTTTTTAATATTTCTAATGTCTAAATTTGGCTAAAAACCGTGATATATATCCTCCAATTCGAGAGTTGTTGATACACTTATAGAAGAAGGAAAACCTTGATTTAGTCTACTGTAAGCTCAAGATTTATGTAACATATTTATCAATAGTATACAAGCACCTTCACAATTATCAAGTCTTCTCTTTTAACATTTCAACCAGCTTACAGTCAGGCCTTAATTAGCTGCATGTATTAAACTGTGAGCACATAAATATTTGGATCTTAGTCTTACAGTACCTCATATATATCGCAGTGTAATGTATTTTTTTAAATTTTGTTTCAGGTGTCATACAACAAAGATGAAGATGAAGAGGCTAGCTGCAGAATCAACAGAAATAACTGAACAGCAGCTAAGTTTGCCCAAACTCAGCCTTTTTTTTAATTTTAAGGAATGTCTCAGTTTTGTTCTTATCATTGATTCCTTACAATCATGAAAATCCAGATATGTTCCACACAATAACAATAATTTAAGGTAAAATCTTGTGTATGGAAAATTGTTGGATTTGTAAACTAAAAAAGTAAATTATCTGAAAAAGTTCTCTTTTTATCAAACATGTAAAAGTTTGACCTTCATATCTGTTTTCAGTTTTACTTTTGATTCTTGATGTAATGAAAAAGAAACAGGATGATTATTCTTATGTTTAAATTCATGAGAGCCAATGTAATAAACAATTCATTTAAAACCTGTTTGATGTGATATCAGTGACTTTATTTGTTATTTTAATGCTAGGCATTTATCATCAAAATTTTGTCTGGCCTACAAATGATACAAAATTCCCAGTTTTTCTCAGATTTTCCCAAAAATTCCAACCTATTCTCAAAAAATCCTACAAATTCCAAGTTATTCTCAGAAATTCCTAGGAATTTTTGGGAATTTTAAGGAATTTTCAAGGTGAGTATATTTCAGTTGGAATTCCTAGGAATTCCTAGGAATTCCAAGTCAGCTCTATGTAAACTTGGAATTCCTTGGAATTCCTAGGAATTCCGAGTCCGAATTACCGTGAAAATTCACACCTTAGATTCCTAGGAATTCCTAGGAATTCTTAGGAATTCCTAGGAATTTTTTCCTAGGAATTCTTAGGAAATTCCTAGGAATTCCTAGGAATTCTCAAAGTCATCTCACAAGGGACAGCCCCAACTCACTTACCATCAGCGGCCTCACCACCCGTGCTACTTTCAAAAATGTAAAACATCTTTTCTTGTGCATTGTTTTTTTCCACTGGCTCAGTTTTTAGCTTCCTTTGCTTAATTAGTAGATAATAATGATATATGATACAACAAAGAGTACAATTGAATCCTAACTCATACAACCTTAACCGTTTCAGATTAAACTGAATGACTTAATTTGAAAGTTATATTGTGTAATAATTAACAATGCTACAAACTTAACAACAAAATTACAACAAACACCGTGACCACTCACCCAATAGTACCACGTGATATGTCCTATACATTGTTCTTGAAAGGACTTGTGCTGGCTTCCCCCATTAGACAGCACAAGTGCCAGAATTTATCCTCAGAATAAAACTGTTGTACAGCTGCAACTGTTAAGTACTTTCACCTAGAAATACAATGCAAACAGTGAGTATTCTCTATTTATCTACTTGTAAAATTCATTACTACTTCCAAAGGACTGGATCCAATGAAGACACTTAATTCAGGTGATATGAATGGGCTGCAAACCTCAATAGAAATTGTGCATTCTGCAATTTTTTTAAACAAAAAAAACCCGTCTGCATCATTTTGAAAACAGAATGACACCAACTGATTACATCTTTTGATTGCTTTAGTTTAAGTTTGTACAACAAAAATTGCATATAATTTCATAAATTTCACAAGACTTGTGAAATTTATTAACATGCACTTTTTGTCTTATTCAATGATCATGTTCGATTACTCACCACTGAAAACACTTGTGCAGGTTGGCTGCCTTAAAGTTATATTAAACCACTTAAAGTTTAACTGTTGACAACAGTGTAACTCCAACAACCCCATCATTATTACCACCTTCAGGCTGTAACAATTTACCCCTTCTTGTATTTTGGCCTGTCATGAACAAAGTTCAGTCATTTCCTTTTATTTATGTAACGTAGCTACAGTGAAACCTGTGTTAAGCAGACCCTATATTAAGCAGACTCCCTCTATTAAGTGGACACCAGCTTGCATGGAAAGCGGCAAAACTTAGAATGAAAGGTGCAAGATCACAATGACTAAAGCAGAGAAGGAGATCTAGCAGTATAATGCGAAAGACAAGGAGGTGAAACAGAGTGCTAGGGGGAATAAGAGGAATTGGATGAAGGAGAAAGCTGCAGCAGCAGAAAAGGCTGCTGAGAATGGTAGAAACAAGGATATATAAATCATAAACAAGGTGATAGCTGGGAAAAGGAAGAGACAAAAAGTTGGCATGAAAGACAAACAAGGGGTACTTAAGACAGAAGTGCGAAAAAGACTGCAGAGATGGGTAGAGCACTTTAGTGAAACATTAAACAGGGAAGACTCAATGGATCCAGTAGAAGAAGATGAAAGAGAAGAACTGGGAGAGATTGTAGAAATGGATTTAGGAAAATGGCGGATACAGGAGGTTAAGAACACATTGAAGAAGACAAAGTCAGGAAAGCAGTGGGGATAGGTGAAGTGGGCCCACAGCTACTTAAAGCCAACATGGAGAACACTGCAAGAACGTTGACTAGATGTTATAAGAGGCTTTGGGAGACTGAGAGATGGCCGGAAGCGTGGAAGAATGGGCTTATCGTTAAAATATTCAAGAAAGGTGATTTGCATGATTGTAGCAATTGGAGAAGAGTGACTTTACTACCCGTCATTAGCAAGAATCATATTCTCCAGGATGATGTTAGAGCGTATCAAGATAGGTGTAGACAAGAAGCTTCGAAAGGAGCAGGTTGGGTTTAGACCAAAGAGAAGCACAATTGAACAGATCTTTATATTAAGAAATTTCTTGGAACAGGCAAATGAGTGGAGGGCAGGTTGGAAATACACTTCGTGGACTTTGAGAAAGCCTTTGACTCAGCACACAGAGAAAGCCTATGGAGCATCATGAGAAGTTATGGGATACCATGCAACATGGTGAGAGTGATTGCAGACATATACGAGGGCTTTGAGCAAGCAGTTATTGACAGAAGCAAGACATCAGATTGGTTCAAGATCAAATCTGGAGTAAAGCAGGGATGCATGATGTCAGGATTCTTATTCTTACTGGCCCTAGATTGGATTATGAAGAAGACAACAGCAGGCAAGAGAAGAGGGATACGATGGAATTTCACATCAGTGCTCAAAGACCTAGATTTCACGGACGACATTGCCCTACTATCGTCCAAGTTTAATGACGTGCGCAACAAGACTGGGAGACTGACAGAGGAAGCAGCCAGAGTAAGCCTTTAACTTAATGCACGAAAGTGCACGACACTGAGGACTGAGCATGCAAGCAACAGGGAGAGCATCGTGGTGAATGGTGAGGAAGTGGAGGATGTTGAAGAGTTCCATACCGTAGGAGCCACTGTAGACAAGGAAAGTGGGGGGAGTAAAGATAATTTTAAAAGATCAGACTGCAAAAGGCACGCAGTGCATTTCAAAGATTTGGAAAGGTGCAGATGACCAGAGGAATAGGAAGAGGAACCAAAATATGCCTATTCAAGACTTTAGTTCTATCGATCCTGGAAGATCACAAAGTCTGATGAATGAAAGTTGCACAGTTTCCAATGCCAATGCCTGAGGCAGATACTGAGGATTAGATGGCAGCAAAGAATGACAAACAAGAGAGTGGTGGAGTTGGTTGAGGTCAATGACATAAGTTGCAAGATACGGCAAAGAAGGTGGAACTGGTTAGGACACGTACTTAGGAGAGAGGGTGAGAACGATTGTGTTACAGCATTGGGGTGGACACCAGAAGGACGAAGGGCGAGAGGGAGACCAAAGACCACTTGGAGAAGGACTGTCAAGAAAGAGAGATATAAGGCAGAGTGTAAGAGGCGGAATGTAGCCAAGACGGTGGCACAAAACAGAGAGGGTTGGGCAGAAAATGTGACGGCCTTATGCGCCTACTGGCACCTTGAGAACTGATGATGATGATGATCACTGCAATAATCTATATTAGAACCTGTTTAGAGCGGACACCCTCTATTAAGCGGACACTACTGAGTGTCCAATGGATGTCCGCTTAATACAGGTTTCACTGTAGCTATATAGCAAAGCCATACTATCAAACTTGGTAACTGTAAGACTAGTGTGTATCAATATACTGCACATTTTATGGTACAAACAACGTCAAACTCTTTCATCATTCCTATTGGCAATTAATTTATTGAACACTGCCCCAGTTGTTCGAAAGCTGGATAATTACACTTAATCCACAAGATAAATCCCTATCCAGTGGATAGCAGGGTTTGTTTTGCTGACATGGATCTCTGAATTCCCATTACAGCCACTTCTCCCATTAATGGCTACATTATATAAATCTGAAGTAAAGAGTAAGGGTGAGCTAACAGCCACAAACAAGCAGAAGGCATGAAGAGACAATGGGACAATTATTATTCCCAACTGAAGGTAATGAAACATGAAAAAACAAGTGAAATATTTTGTAAGGTCCTTTGAGATATTTTTTTATACAAAAACACCATAATTATAACAACAGCTAAGGAAGGTGCAAGGTCTGGAAATTAAAGGTAATGGGTAGTGGAAACTTCATGCCTCAATGTCTTCCCCCCCCCCCCCCCCCCCCAACCCCAACCTACATGTTGGTTACCATCAATAATTTCCATTTCTCTTCACTGTGGCATGGGTCAAGAGGGAGAGGATAAATTAATTAATACAATCAATTTCAGTCTTCCATGAAATATTTCCCTCACTTTTTTTGGAAACAGTTGGATGTCAAAAATTGAAGACTCAGCAACATGTCTGTGTAAGTATGCCATTAGGAATGAAAATCTGAATTTGACACAACTCATATGATCACAGCCATATCTTTTAGCAGCAGCTGAAAACATTGCTACTTCCCCCCCCCCCCCCCCCTTCCCCCTTGGATGGGAGACTACTTTTTCAAAGCAATATTCAATATACCAAGCAGTGTTAGGTTAGTTACCCTATTCACCTTGCATAAAGTTAAGTAGTTTTTCATCATGACAGCTATTATGCTATAATTACTGGATTTTTTTTTTCTCTTTCTTGTACAGTGCATGGAAGCAACACAAATAATGGACATCTCACAAATATGTCAGCAAGAGAGTGCAAATTATGTGTGAAACGATCATTTGTAAGTAAGTTGAAGGATACAATTCTGCTTCTGTTATGGAAATATATCTGAATGTATTATGTATGCTTGAAGTTAGTCATGATCAAATAATACTCATTAACTTTGTGATCAGATGTTCTATGATAACCAATAAGAAGTTAATAGCTGTGTAAGTAGAAAATCAACTAAGGAAAGGTCTAGTAGAAACTAAAAGAAATAAAATCAAGAAATATTTTACAATTGGTACTTATACATCTGATGATGGGTGAAGGGCAAATAAGACAAAAAAATCAACAAATAGCTAATATCCCTATCCTTTAGTGTGTCTAATTATCTGGGTCCTAGGTTATCAAATTACAGTCATTTCCAGCAATAGTTTTTGATTATAAATTTCATCAGCTGGCTATTTACAACTGCCATGAAGGAGCTGAACTCAGGTCTAAAGAGAAACAACTGCAGCTAGTCTGGTGCCCCAACCACCCAGCCTCTGTCACTAACTCCTATCTGACTCATAACCAGTCAGCTTGGCTTCCCTGTGGTTCTTTCTGCCCTTGAACAACAATGTCATGTTAAAACTTAACCTAGAGACAGCTCAGCTGACAGACCTTGGCTCTGACACATGTAAATGCACTGCACTGTTTGTTTTCATGACAAGCTGTCACATATTTATAAATTATCCTCACTGGTTGTTGGAATTCAAATTGAATAAAGAGAGGTAATCCATGCTCAGTGCAGTGACACCCGCAAATAATGCGTTCAAAAAGGGGTGTCTCAAAAACTAAGACCTAAGACCGAAAACGCTCTCATTTGTTTTCTGCTGGTCTCTCGAGTACGCGAGTTGGGTCTAAAAGTGCTTGTGGGATCCTCACTTGAACAGTGGCTAGTAATCGAACCTATTCCGTTCTAAGTGGTATCTTTCTGGGGTCTAATGAAGCTTGAGCAATGTCCAAACTAGTCTTCTTCAGGATCAGTTAAATTCAAATTTTCTCACAAGCATCCCTAACCTTTTCATATGGGAGTTCCCTCACGATTCCAAATGTCTAACAGGAAGTGACCCAGTGAAAGAGTGATGGAGTAAAATCAACCCACCACTACAACTTGGAAAATATAAATATTTTTCCACGTTAAAAACTAAGACCTTAGAAAACCCCTCCAAATCTCAAAAACTAAGACCTAAGACTCCCTCCAAATCTCAAAAACTAAGACCTAAGACTCCCTCCGAATCTCAAAAACTAAGACCTAAGACCCCCTCTGAATCTCAAAAACTAAGACCTAAGACCCCCTCTGAATCTCAAAAACTAAGACCTAAGACCCCCTCTGAATCTCAAAAACTAAGACCTAAGACCACCTCCGAATCTCAAAAACTAAGACCTAAGATCCCCTCTGGCTCTCAAAAACTAAGACCTAAGATCCCCTCTGGCTCTCAAAAACTAAGACAGGCCTTCTGATAGGGTGTGATGAAAAAATGCAAATTAAGCGAAATTTGCAGGGCAGATTATGCGATTAGAAAGGCCAATTATGCGATGAATAATGTAAATTATGCGTTTTTTTTCTGAGCAATTTTAAGCTTGTTTTATAAGGTTTCAGGATAAGAAAAACACTTTTTTGCTGCCCTAAAGACATTTTGAACACAAAGGAACAGTAATTATGCATCTTGATCAACATTTGTTGGGATAAACAAAAAAAGTGAGGTCTTCTGCACTATTGGTGCACCACGTTAAAAGTTGAAAGGACACAGCTAACATGCCAAATGAATGATCAATAATTATTGATATTCTTGCATGCTACGATCAACTTCTTATGCTTTGTTTTTATGTGCGGTATTATAATTATTTCTGAATACAACAAACCAACTTTTTAAAATTTATTTTGCAAGGATTGTCAATAAAACCACCATTAAATTTTCAGTTTTTAAACGCTTGATCCTACTTCACAATAATATTATTCAATCCATAATTAAGCAGGCAGATCATAAACTTATATAAAACCCCAAAGTACATGTAGGTTAATTTCTAACATATGCAGGGCGTATCTAATCGATAAAAATCGATCATCGAAAATGTAATCGATTAATCAATAATACTCAATAGTACTCGATATTTGTTGATTGATTAGTCAATTTAATCGATTGAAATCGATAATCACCAATTTTTGTCACATCGATGGAAATCGAAAATCAAAAACGTGATCTGATCTTATCATAACACTGCGTAACATTTACCTTCAAGCTTACCTTCAAATCCGCTTTGTTGATAAAGATGACGTTACTTCTTTCTCCAATGGTAGCTACTTTTCTTATTTTTTTTCACCAGGATCACTGCTGTAAAGCTGTTTAAAGCAATATTTCAGCAGATTTCAGCCCAGCAATCCTATGGTGCTGTGTACTGTGTACTCGGATCGATCTTTGCTGTACTTACGGGTATTGAATAACGATAACTAACAAACAAATCAAAGGAAAACATGTACTCTAGAATCATCAGAATCGTGGTTAATATCCGGAGTCACTTCTGTAGAAATTGGCAAACTGTCGTCCATTCTCCGAGAATTTAGAAGGGTAATTTTCCAACGCTTATGGGGAGGTGCGCATGGTGGCTTACGGAGTGCGGAGGGCTTATTTAGATTTGTAAGCCGCTGACCACAAAAACAATAACCTTATTCAAACAACATCTTTAATATCTGCCAATAAATTCACTATAAAAGAACGAATTATGGTAAATTCTCAAAAACGTTTAGAGGGTCACAATTGTGGAAGGGCTTACTAACCGACTTGAAGAGAACGAGAAGGGGACTCGAGATATCGTAACAACAAGTATGACTCTAATTGTGAAGGCGGAAACGATAGTTTCGTAACAGTTGCATTGTTTATGTTTTAATCCTTTTCAGTTTCAAAATTTACTAAAAATTCTATAGTCAATCTTAAATAAAGCCGTGTAAAGGGAATGCTTATCAGTTCAGTTTTGGACTACTGTGTATTTGTTTGGGTGAGCTCGGACTCATTCTAGCGTAAAACTGAGAACTTTATGAAAGAGAATCTTCATCCATTTTTTTTTTTTTCGATCATTGTTGAACAAATCGATAAATCGATAACTAATTACAGAAATCGATCAAAATCGATAGTCACAAGGTCGCGAGTGATCGATTTCTATCGATTTCCGATATTAATCGATTGATTAGTATCGATTACGATCGATTACGTTCGATTTCTATCGAGTATCGAAAATATCGATTAGATACGCCCTGCATATGCCAGTCTGTCAAACTCACATCTGATCTCATAATAGTATTGTGTAACAAAACTAGCTTGAACATAACAAAACAGTCTTTCTCCCATAGACAGTAGTTGATAATCAAAGGGGACTCTTCAAGTCACGACTGAAATTTTTTGGTCACATCCAGGGGAAATTGGAGTAAACCGACTCAAGTTAGCGGGGTTCTACTGTACAAGTTGACTGTGGGAAATTTTGTCACGAACAAAATTTTCTTCAACACATTTCAAAAATCTCACTGGTTAAAGTTTGCAAAGTGACGAAAGCATACCACGACCAAACGTCTACATAGATGAATGTAGCCAGTAAACAAGCCATTTGGTTAAAAATGTCAAACCATTTCAAGCTAAACAACAAACCATATTTCCAATCGAACATATGAACTCCATCGAGTCCGAATGTGTATATATCAGCCATTCAGATTGGCTAATCTGAACAAAGGGCGTGTTTGTGTTTCACCAATAGGCGACTCTTTAAGAATAAGACTCGCACCAGGCCCCCGACATGCAAAATAACGCCTTGTAGCTTTGAATGTTTACAAAATCGAAGGTGACAAAGGTGTTTTAGGCTTTTTCCAAGGTAAATCATCTTTAAAATGGCGTATTTATGCAGGAATTCCTAAGAAACTTGTTGATTTATGTTTTATTTTATGAATGTTGTGCTTTCTTTTCTGAATTATGCGATTTTTCGTGAACTGTGCGATCGGATGCGATTTGAGGTCAATTGTGCGAAATCGCACCATCGCGTAATATCAGAAGGCCTGCTAAGACCTAAGACCCCTCCCAATCTCAAAAACTAAGACCTAAGACCCCCTCTGAATCTCAAAAACTAAGACCTAACACCTGCTCCAAATCTCAAAAACTAAGACCTAAGACCCCCTCTGAATCTCAAAAACTAAGACCTAAGACCACCTCCGAATCTCAAAAACTAAGACCTAAGACCCCCTCTGAATCTCAAAAACTAAGACCTAAGACCCCCTCCGAATCTCAAAAACTAAGACCTAAGACCCCCTCTGAATCTCAAAAACTAAGACCTAACACTTGCTCCAAATCTCAAAAACTAAGACCTAGGACCCCCTCTGAATCTCAAAAACTAAGACCTAGGACCCCCTCCGAATCTCAAAAACTAAGACCTAAGACCCCCTCTGAATCTCAAAAACTATTTTAATTTGTGTACAAATTAAAACATTTGTGTAGAAGAAAAATTTATATTATTAAAAACTAAGACCTAAGACCCCCTCTGAATCTCAAAAACTAAGACCTAGGACCCCCTCTGAATCGCAAAAACTAAGACCTAAGACCCCCAAAAGCAGTGAAAAACATTTGTGTACAAGAAAAATTTATATTATTATTAAAAACTAAGACCTCGAGATGTTTGCTATCTTTAGTAACAAATGGTAACTTAACACTTTTGTTTTTTATATGGGAGTAAATTCAATTAGAGCTGACAAGTTATCGGCTATTGTTTCCAGAATATTAAACAAAAAAGAAGCTTTCATTTCTGGAAGGTTTTTACATCTCTGCAGTAGCAGTTTAATAGTTTAATTTGATGACATTCATTTCAGTCCGATATTTTTAAAGGTAAAAAGTATGAAAACTGTTCAAATGTTCTTTGAAGACTGCGTGGCACCAAGTTAAAGTGCAATTTAATTAAATCAGACTTTCATCGGTCAGAGGTTTTTTTCTCTTTCTTTTTATTTTCGGTGAAGTTGTGTTGTGTTGTGTAAAAAGGTAAACTTACGACTCGTATAAAATGCGAAAAAGTCTCTAAATTAAGTTGAGTATTTTTGAGCAAAAATTCCTCTTGGGGGTTGGAAGGGTTATGTGATCGGTGAGTGAGGGAGTTATGCATGTGCGTGTTCACACCAATCACAGTGTGGGTTGTATCAAAGAACGAATCAAATTGCCTGTTAGAAAATAATATGGTATCTACATTAATCTGGAGACGTGTCAGATTACTGTAGCTTGTTCAGTCAAACATTTTATGGCTTACTATTTAGCGATCTTACCATGACCGATGTAACATCGCAACCAAAAAAACCTTGTCAAATTAACCAAATCATTACTGTACCATGAATGCTTCTATCTCCAACACTTCACACAAAAAAATAACTCTTGCACGCCTTGCGTGCCTATGTTTTGTTAAGCTACAATTATGATTCAAAGTTTCTTGAGCGGACTGGTATTCCTCAATTCTATAATTCAATGCTGCAATCCTTTCTTGAACTAAAATCCTCCTATGAATCTGACCTTGGGCAAGACTTGGTCTTATTTAACAATAAAGAAATTCTTATTGATCAAAAGACTTTCTTTTACAAATTGTGGTTTCAAAAAGGAATTTTCCGGATACACGACCTCCTCACGAGGAATGGCACCTTTCTTTCGCATGGTGATTTTACCCACAAGTATGACTTAAAATGCAATTTCATACAGTATTTACAAGTAGTTTCAGCAATACCCCAGCAACTTGTTGAAAAAGCAAAGCAAAACCTGGATGCCAAATTTACTTTCTCACCAGAAAACAGTTTTTTCCAGCTATCACCTTCAATAAATGTGAACCTTCTGAAAATGAAGCGTAAAGATTACTACTGGTTTTTTCAAAACAAATTAGATGCAGAACTTAAGGCGCCTGGAAAATGGACTCAGGATTTGCAGACTAGTGATATAGAATTTAATGTCTATTTCAAAAACCTAAAAGGTATCCGCAAAGAAAATAAACTAAGAGAATTCTACTTTAAATTTCTACACAGAATCATTGTAACGAAAAAGGAATTATGTCTGTATGGTATAGAATGCAACAGTGCATGCGTGTACTGTCAGGAGTCTGACTCGATAAGCCACTCATTCATCCATTGTCGATGGTCAAAAAAATTTTTCTCTGAAGTAATTAAGGGCCCATTAACCAATTTATGCGCACGCTCGCACACATTGCTAAGGAGGTGAAATTTCACTTCCGGTTACTTACGTCAGCCTGAGCGCAGAAAACAAAAATAACTCAATAACTTCCAAATTCGCTCACATTTAAGATGTTTTTCTTTGTGTTTCACAAAATGCAAAGTAAAAAAAGTACAAGCAAAGACAAAATAAGAGAAAGACAGAAAAACAAGAGCAATAGAAAGAGAAAAACTAACTCCGTGTGGCTTTGTTTAATCTTACCGAAGTGTGCTGGTAGTGTAAATTGCACACACGCTGATAGGGTAACTTCCAATATATATCGGGCGCACTTCCGGTTTCTTTAAATGCTAAAGGAAACGCGGTTTTTCCTTAAATCCAGCCTTTGTTGACGGATTTCAATTAAAGCCAACGTTGGAAACATAGCTATGCATTCCTTTTTCAAAATCACGCTTTTTTCAGAAAATTACGCACTTTTTAATATTTTGAAATTCTCTCAAAATCTGACCTTTTAGAAATGAAACAAAATCTATGCATAGCGTAATGAGGATTTAAATTAAAATATTAAATCAATGAAAAAAAATTCCAATAAAGTAATTTGCCTGGGAGCCTTTGCGATTTTTCAGTATTAGTCACATGACCATGGGCGTGGCCTGATGACGTCATCACTAGTGTTGCTGATCATGAAAAAGTTTAAAAACATGAAATAACTCTGAAGTAACTAAAAATGACGAGGTTATATGAGAATAAATTTTCCCTAGCAATGGCTCGAAAAGATCGGTTAATGGGCCCTTAAGTGGTTTAATAAGGAAAATGACACCTACTCACTTTACACAATTGAATTACTCTTTGGGAAATTATCAAATGAACCTGACCCTGGTTCATCCCAGAAGATGTTAAAAAAGCTTAACCATGTCCTTCTGTTTGCGAAATACTATATTTATAACAATAAGCTTAGTTCAAAACAAGGAAGCTTGAACGAATTTACTAGGAAACTGGAATTCAAGTATCATTTAGAAGGATTTTAAGTCAACATGCAAGTGTAATTATGCCTCGAAATGTACAGAAAAGGCAATTGTAAGTTAAAGAAAAAAAAACGTTTTATGATCTGCACAGTATTTGCTGTAAAAAAGTAATAATAGCTTATTTTCACCGACTAGACGTCGTATGTATGTAAAGCAGTATAACGTAGTTTAATGTAGTCTATTTGAAATGTAGTGTAAGTTGTGTAAAGTAGTGTAATTTGGTTAATATATTGTAATATAGTGCTATGTGTTTGATATGAAGTGTTAAAAAATAGTAATAATAATAATGATAATAATAATAATAATAATAATAATAATAATAATAGAAGAAAGATTAAGTTAATTTAGCATCTAAGGCCCAGTTCAGACGCCGAACTTTTCATGAGCCGAACTTAATTCGAATTTGGACCGACCCAAATTATCAAAAGTACACCTGTTGATTCAGACGTCGAACTTAATTCGCCGAACTTTATTTAGTTTAAACCAAAACACATCGAAATGTCAGCCATTTTCAGGCAAAGTAAAAACTGCTTGTAAAATACGTTATAATAATTTATACATTAGGTTCGGCTCATGAAAAGTTCGACGTCTGAATCAAAGCCGTTCCAAAGCCGAAATTCACGGCTGAGCTAGGTGGGAAGAATGGCTGGGCCGTTCCAAATTCAAATAGCTGTTCTTGACTGATTCAGACGCCGAACTTTTCATGTACTTAATTCAAGGTATTTGGTTCGGCTCATGAAAAGTTCGGCGTCTGAACTGGGTCTAACTGATAAAAATACGTCTTGCAAAGTCGTTTGAATTCAGAAAGAGACTCACACTTTCTGACATGCAAAGGTAAAAAGTTCCAGGCTTTGACTGTTCTATGGAAATAAGAGTACTTCAGAATATTTGTTCTTGAATATTGAATTTTAAATGACAGGTCAGCATTTCTCAGATTGCATGCTGCAGTGTCCCCGGAATTAATAAACTTGGATAGGTTAATATTTAAAAGATCATTTAAAGACTTGTAAAAAAAAGATCAAGTCAAGTAGAGTCCTTCTAGACTTAAGGTAATTCCTCTGAAATAAAAGTGACAATAGATTTTTGTTCAAACTTTGTCCACTGAATATTTGTCATATGATAACTTCAATTTTGAAATAAAAAAGGGGGGTGCCCATGCTCATTAAGGAGCAGTGAGGCATTGAAAATGCCCCATTTTGGCATTATTTAATGCTTATTATAAAAATGCATTCCCAGTAATTGTAAAATCTTTGTGAGCCCAGACTCATAACAAAACGCATTAAACTACAGTCAATACATTGTGTCGCACACAAATAAACATTTTAAGTTTCATTCAGACAGAAAGCTAAATCCTTAATTAAAAATTTGAGCCAAATTTCTTGACGTGGTTGCCGACTGCAAAATAGAAAAGACCACAGTGTATCTGCTATTTTTCTTATTTATTCAATTTTCAGCAATAGAAATTAGATCAGTCTTTCCTCATGCGAAGCTTATGATTAGTTGATTACAATGGCTGGAAAAAAAATTGGGGTGCCCATGCTTGTTGGTGAGCTAGAGCCATTTTTCAACTGAAAGAGCTCAATATCAAGGCAAATCCGTCATGTTTTCAATATGCGCGTGCACGAGCGCGCGCTAATGACGCCATAAATTATGCGCAGTAAGGATGCGCAATGCAAATGTGAGGAATGACCTTAAGGGTAAGAAGATGGAGAGATTGAGAGAGGCGGCGTGGCGGAGTGGTCTAGGGCGCTGGATTTGAAATCTGGAGGTCCCTGGTTCAAATCCATCGCCCTACCGCTATCTGGATTTGTTCTCGGTTAAGCCCCGACACTTAAATAAAGTGATTATTATCATCATCTAAACGTTCCGTGTAAGATTTTCCTTTGATCATGAGTCGCGTGGCTCGTCTCTGAAGGCTTTCAATCATATCCTGTAAAAAGGCTTGGTGAGGGGACCAGATCGAGATGAGGTCTCACAAGATGGATTTAAAGCTTGCGTATGACAGCAGTCTGTGTCCGATTTCCGCAAGTACGTTTAATTAGCCGCAGGATCTTATTGCAGAGTGTACTTTTGAAATGATGTGATCATGCCAGGCCAGTTTATATTATGATGCAGTATTATGCCTAAATCCTTCTCCTTGTCAGTCATAAGTAAACTTTCCGTGCCGAGATGATAGATATTGTGAATAGGTTTTTTCTTCCTTATGCAGAGTTGTTTACATTTCTGTAGATTAAAATTCATTTCCAACAGTTTACTCCAGTCATATATAGCTGTCAGATCGTTTTGGAGGGTATAACAGTCGTTGAAGTCATTTGATGAGGCTCGTGATCTCTCGGGCCTTCAAACAGCCTCAACATCTAGCTGTATTAAGATTCTGGAATGCAATTTGCTGCGTATGCTATTTAACAAGCGTACGTATATTTATTTATAAAATACGAGCTGAGTTAAACAAGTATAAATACTTTAAGAACTTCAAACACTTCTTACCTCGGGAAAGAACGTTGCAGGTTACTGACCATCACCATTTATCGCCGATTTTTGGAAAGAATGGTCCTAGACTACCAAACATCGCTCAGACAAACATGTCGCATCTTGATGTCGCATCGCCTTCGTAGCGCTCTTCGTAGCATTTGCTGTGCATGAATGAACAGTATTTCTCTCAACTCGCCCCACCAGCACCCACTCCGTCGATTTTTTGCTCTTGCCCCAATTTTCGCGCGACTAGGAGGCGTGAACGCAAAACGCCTTCAAATGATTGGCGCGAGTCGAAAGCAAAACCCTATTTTTATCACACCTTGCCATTAGTTGATTTCTTATTACATGGCCCTGGCTAAATGTTTAACTTCTTCGATTTTTGTATAATTTCTTCAGTCTGCGTTTCATCTCGTCTGTGTATCAAAGCATTTGAACTTTCAAATAAAAAGGACGGGGTTGCTCATCGCACCTTTTAGGGGTTAAAAAGCGCTTTTGGTACCTCAATCTTCAGGTTGTCAGCCTCAAAAGGTCCACAGCGGGAGTTTTTGCCGTACCTTTTGGTGTATTGATCCGAAAATTATATAACAAGAGATAATGTGTTGTTTTAGACTTAGTACCTCTTAGGGGTGAAAAACATTTCAAGCCACGCCCACAAAACAGGATCTTAGTACCTCTTAAGGGTTCTTATCAAAATTTCAGAAGATCACCCCCATCCTCTTTATATGTGAGTCCCCCCCCCCCCCCCCCCGGGAGGTTTGGATTTCCCTAAGTATAGCCAGGTCTAGAGACAGATTTACAATGACAATTGTTTTGACCAAAAACACAGCAAAATTATCCTGAGTGTCCATTTAATTGTTGATTTAAATAAATACAGAGCAACCTCCGGTTGCGACTGCCTCTCATAAGTGACCACCTCTTCTCGGCGACCAGCTTTCCAAAATACCAAAAGTTTCCCAGTCAAATCACTATATTTGGAAACTCTTGTAAATGACCACCTCTAATAAGCGACCACGACCACTTTTGGAGCTAAAAGTCTGAAATTGTCTTTCGTTTTTAACCTCCCGTAAGCGACTACTTGACAGATAATAGAGCGAAAATTGGATAATAAAGTGTAACACTATTGCATTCCTGAGAAGTACCGGATTTTTCCTCGAAATTGATTTTTCACATGAATAAAACATTGAATAACATTATGGCTACTGTTGCTAGGCAACAGTAGCCATGAAAATTTAAAGAAAAAATGTACGCTCACTGTATTCTATCAGTCTTAAAAGAGACAACCTAAATACTAATGAGGTAAAATTTTGACCCAATATGGTCTAAAAAAAACAATTTTCAAAAGAAGATGGAAGAAGATTATAGTAACAGTGATGCATGAAGAGTGCATTGTGAAGGACAACAAGATCAGTTAATTTAACAATCTCTAATTCCTTAAAAAGAGGCTCAGAGTTTCAAGAAAGTTATAATATGTATAGCCCTCTTTTGAAGAATTACTAAAGGTTTAAGAGTAGAATTGTAAGTATTGCCCCAAATTGATAAATCATAGGTGAGGAAGGGGTAAATAAGTGAATAATATAATTGATGTAATAATTTATTCCTGTTTACATAATATCTAATTTTAGATAATACTCCAATACCTCTTGAAACTTTCTTGTTCAGTTCGTGTAAGTATGGTTTCCAGTTCAAATTGGAATCAAAAATAGGAGATCTGAATCACTGACAGGCATTTCTTCAATATGGTTTACATGAACTGTTCCTTCCTCTTCAGGTTCATTAAGTGCAATTTCAGCTTCAACACCATTACAAGCAAGTGAAGAGTTACATGTATTCTGAAGTCCTAATGGTGAATTGTGTTCCTCATCTGAATTACTCACAGGCTAATTTCTTCAATATTGTTTACATGAACTGTTCCTTCCTCTCCAGGCTCATTAAGTTCAATTTCAGCTTTCAACACCATTACAAACAAGTGAAGAGTTACTTTTATTCTGAAGTTTTAATTGTGTATTATGTTCTTCATCTGAATCACTGACAGGCATTTCTTCAATGTGGCTTACATGAACTATTCCATCCTCTGCAGGCTCATCAAAACTGCAATCAGGCATGTCTTGTTGGTTTATCTCTACTCCAACTTTGCCATTGTCCAAAGATATAATAATCACTCTTCTAAATGCATTTTCATATGCATGTCTGTGGGCCAGTTTCTTGGCATATCCAAGCAATTCAAGTCTTTTGGCAGGGTCTTTTTCTGTGAACCATAAAATTTACAAAGAATTTGAAAGTTGAAAAGTCACATAATATTTATTTCCTCAAAAAGTTTCCAAAAGAAATCTACTAGCCTTGGGCTATTGGACGCAAATTTCTTTCCACATGGAAGACTCTCACAATTGCTCTATTGACAGATTATGATACCATTGCTTAAGGACATTCGCACGAACATTTCCAGTAAATTGATTTTTTAATAATTTTTACTGCAGTCAGATAATGAGTTACCTGTGTCAAAAATGCAAAAAAAAAATTGGGAGTCAGCAACTTCATTTCAGAGTCAAAGCATGTGACAAATTGGCGTACATAATTCAGCATGGTTTACAGATGGTCTACATGGTCTTAAATATCGAAGGTGAGTCAACGGAGGTAAATGATATTAGTCATATTTCGCAAAAGTGGGTCTGTTGCATAAATAATTCCAAATATTGCCAACATAACTTAACCCTTCAAGAGGCATTTGAAACCACTGCACAGATAAACAAAAAACTAAAAAGAACAGAATTCGATGGTGCATTTTGCAAAAAATTCAAACTTTTAATTGATAGATTTTCTTTCTTTTTTTGCTAAACAGAGAAAATCAGTAGAGGAGGTGATCTATCAAAAGAAAAATAGGGGTCACTGAACGTGATGGCCATCTCCCCTGTTATTGTTCATTTTATTACTTAGCACACACTTGATGATGTAGAGTGTGAATTTTCCTACGCAGTAAGGATGCACAGAAACAATTCATGTGAACATCCTCAAGCCACTGTTTGAATTTAAAAATATCAGTGTTGACACTTTGACAGCCCATCAATCTGTACTAACCTTGCTCTATCATGTTTTGATCTCCACCATGCCCAGTGCCATCACAAAAGAATTCACAATCTTTGATCTCCAGTCTAACCACACATCTATACAAAGAACTGTTCTTTTCCTGACAATCACTGTTATCAATTTTATTCTCTAGCCTCTCTAGCTGCAAAAAGTGCAACAGTAAAAACTTGTGAGAGGAACAATTTCTTTTCCATGTTTCTGTTACATGAAGGGGAGTGGCTCCTCACCTAGGCAAGTGGCTACACTCCTCTTAAGTCACTAAACATGAAGAGTTACAGTAAGTGCCTGCACTGATGACACATTGTGGTGACCCATATTACCCAAATGGAAGTGTTTGGACTTGACTGAGGTTCTCTCAGAAAACCCTAATTCACAAAAATTTAGAAATCGTACATCAGAATTTTAACATCAACAACGACTTTATTTTACAAATTCAGATAATTGACTTTGGTAGCCAGTAAATAGTAAAGCTATTATGTACTAGGTAATCTACCCTAAACAAGAGATCTAATGATGGTATTTAAAGCTCAAAGACAAATAAACAAATAAATAATCACCATTTCTGAGTGACCATAACAAAATGAAGAAAGGAAGATTCCATTACCTGAACAATTTTTGTTGACCACCCATTAAATCCAAAGTAATGATTAGCAAGCACTGTGCACTTTGCCATGTACAAAGGGTGTCGAACAACTTCTGTGAACTTTTTCCGTTGAGCAAACTGGACCTGCATATACAATGCTAACCAATAAATTCTTAATTAAAGCTAACTGAGATAACACCGTACACAGGTAAAAAAGTCTGCATTGGACCAAGAGGTCCAATTACCAGCAGAGCACATCCTGGTTTCTGTAGTATTAAGTGTCCAGGAGTATTTTGACACCTCCCTAATGGGACAGCATGTCTATGAGAGGGTTTACCCACCCCCACCCCTTGTGGCGTTAAAATCACCTGTACCCATTTGTACATGTAGATCTAATCTAGGTAGAGGGAATCACTCTGAGAGTTAAGTGTCTTGCTCAAGGATACAACACAATGACCCTGGCTAGGGCTCAAACCCAAATAACTTGATCTGACGTCCAGGACACTTAAGCCCTCTGGCCTGGATTCTTCGAAAGGTGGATAACACTATCCACCAGATGAATCACTATCCAGTGGATAGCGTGGTTTGTTTTGTTAACACTTATCTACTGGATAGCGATTTTAATACCTAGTGGATAGTGCTATCCACCTTTCAAGCAACCCCAGCCTGGCCTAAAAATTATGCAACAGTTGATAAAGAACATTATTACCATGAGAACTCTGCCACAAGGGAAAACTAAAACTGACCTTTAAAAGTTGGCCTCCTAAAAGTCTCTTTCCACTTATTCTCTCTTTTGCCTTTTTTGCTGCCCTTGCTGAATAAAACTTGACAAAGGCATATAGAGAACTGTAGTTCAGGTCAGAACAATTCACAGTGGACTCCTCAGGAGCTGATGACAAAAATGATAATTTTCATGTTATTAGATAATCACTCAGTTAATTAATAATCACTTTTTGACTTTACTTTAGTTTATTACATGCAGCCTTGATTAGGTTCCTTCTCATGCATGGTGGGGAAGTAATCAGATTAAAAATGGATCATCCCAAGTTGGCTTGTTAAGACAGTTTAAACCAATTTTACACGTTGAATGCTTACAGTGGTCAATGCACTTAGCTACACCGTCCTACAACCCTGCAAAAAACTGTCGAGATAGTATTGTCAATAATTGCATGTGATACTATGATGTAATCAAACCACACTGTAGCCCCCCCCCCCCCCCCCACCCCACCCCTCACTACCTCCATTCAATGTTGTTTTGGTCTGAAAACCAAAGGATAAAGTTCTTGTGTTATCCCCGTCCCCACCAAAAACACATGATTACAAACATTACAAGTCAGGGGAGGGGTATAAGCTCCATTTATTTAATGACATTTTGGAATCTACTCAGTACAAATGGAAAAATGATAATATTTTTTTCAATATAGTTTTTGTCACAGCTAGTTTAGACCAGGGTTGTAGCTGATTCAGCTAAGGCAAAACACTTAAACTGACAGACTGGTAATGAATTCTAGCAGACGCACATCACCTACACCAGGTGATAGGCTTCTGGTTCTAGCAACAATGTTATACTTATTATTCTTTAATGGGTTTATCATTTCCATTACTTAGCAGTTGCTGATAGAGTGAAAACCTCAAAATTGTCTGGCATTGAAGGTGGCTCTGAAATGCCTCCTTTAAGTTTCAAGTACTTATGCTGAGCAAGTTGCAGTCAAAATCATGTAATCACCTAAGAAAATTAATAGGCTTACTGTATAGGGCCACTCCATCTACACATTTTACACATAAAAAACTGACGTCAATTTGTTAAAGTATCCAAGTCTTCAGTGTTCACAGTTCTGACGTTAAAAAGAGTTTCTATAATCACAAAATTAGAACAAGAAAAATAAGTTACCTTCTGAACTATCCGATGAATCGATCACTTGTACTTCATACACCAATCCAAACTGGGAAAATATTTTAAGCAGTTTCACCTGAATCATTGAAAACGACAATTCTTATTGTTCAGTTGTACACCATTTTTGTCCATATTATATGGCAAAACATCTTATTATACACAAAGAAATCCTTACTTGTACCACTTCTTTCTCTAGCCGTCTTGAAATGTTGGTGACATACAGATTAACTTCATTCTTATGAGGACGAAAAAACTCGATTCGTTCAACTGATGAGTCCGCCATGTTTGTTTTGAACTTCCGCGCTCCCGCGTATCGTCCGATAACTCAGCGGTATTTTAGTAGAAAAATTGACCTGTGGTGTATTAATCATATAGTGGTTTTCTGTGTACCTGAGACTTGCATTGCGTTGGGCATCCCTACTGTGTACAATTTTCGCGTCATTAGCGCCTCAAACTCCCTCAAACTAAGCTCGATAGCGAAATAAGTGCTCCTTTTCTCTTAAACGAGCACGGTGACCCCCACTTTTTATTTAATAATTTCAATATCCTCAATAACTGAGAAAAAAATTAGCAGAAATCTGTGGCTACTTTTTTGGCAAATGAAATAAATACTATTAAAGATTGCCAGGATGAGACATAATTTAAAATTAAAATAAAAACGTTCGCAGGCTAAAAAGTTTCAAAAAGAACATGAGCTTTCGGCTGTCGATCTACAGCCCGCCACGGATAAAAATGGAATGCAAAAGGATAAAATGTATGCAAAAACAGGCGAGATAAAAATAATAAGAAGAACAATAGCAAAGTAAAAATGTGTAAATTAGGTGATCATTGTTTAAAAAGAATACTATACTTTTTACTTTGCTTTTGTTCTTCTTGTTATCTTTATCTCGCCCTTTTTGCATATACTTTATCCTTTTGCATTCCATTTTTATCCATCGAAGGCTGTAGATCGACAGCCGAAAGCTAATGTTCTTTTAGAAATTTTTTAGCCAACGAACGTTTTCATTGTAATTTTTAATTATGAAATAAATACTACAGAGGGAGACAAAACGGGCCCAACAGCGCATGTCCAAATTATGGAGGGCTATGTGTACCTTTCACTACTGTATACAGAGTTGCTCATAGTCAATTGTTCCATGAGTGCATACGTATTAAACACAATATAAGGCCCTATGTCAGGTAAAACCCTAAGGAGACCAAATACATCATGGCGGAGAACTCTCGAAATTGAGATCAGACGGGCCTTACATGACCAGAAATGTGGAAGGCGGCAAAAGATCGAAAAATGCAACTTCGTTTTCAGGGCCCTCTCTCTTCCTCGAGAAAACCCAAGGGAGGAAGAGAGAGGACCGTGGGAACAAGGTTAGGAAAGTTGCGAGCTTATACCTCACAAAGGGTTAAGAGGACGAGTGAGTGATTACCCTGTATAGCATTTATAACTGAGGGCTATAACTGAGCCAGACGTGAGTTACACAGCTACCCATAGACTGCGAGGCTCTTCGTGGGAAAGAAAGTAGGGAAGGAAGAAAGGAAGAAGAGCCTGCCCGCATCACTTAGAGCCCAAGAAACCCCGCTGATGCGACGCGGAGCGAGTTGTCAGAAATCAGTCAATCAGCGCTGGAACACCAAATATATACGGATTGACACCTTGTCCACGCGATCTGTGTCGCGCTAGAGGATACTGGGGTACCGGATGGCGACGACTAATGCAAAATATAATTTGACAAGGGAGAAAACATATGCCAGAAAAACTCAAACGACTATTGCAAATGTTTCAAAGTCTCACTGAAAATCTTGTCCACAGAAAATGTGTTTTGTCCAGCAAGAAGGGGTTTCGGTATATTATTATTATTATCTAAGTTTAAAACAACGGAATCAATGTAGGACAAAAATCTTATCTGTCAGAAAGAGTCCGGCGTAAACCGTGAGCAGGTAGAGAAATTAAAAGACAGAATACCGTAAATCACAACTGCTGCCACATTTCGGCTGAGCAAAATAGAACTACCTTTCAGGATATTCAGCGATCGTTGCTCGAACACTCTCCCATCCCCACCCCCATCCCCAAACCCCAACCCCACCCCCTCTCCTTCACCATTGAACGCCTGTCACGTAGGCTATATTACGTTCAGACAGGCGCGCAGTCATAATTTACTGGTCTAATCAGCCTATTCTATAACCCTGTCTTGGATGTCACTTCGCCATGAGGGAGTTTATTGGAATAGGGGCGCTTGTTAAAAAAAAAAAAACAGCACTCATCTAGGTAACGCGTATTGGAAGAAGGGTGCTAAATCGAATCATTACGGTGGCCTTATTAGATCGAGCACGCTTATGTTTATATCTTTTTATTCTTCACAAGTTAGTCAGCTTTGTGAATCAGTCGCTATCCAATCATCTTACAGCAAAGATTCTTTCATGAAACTAACAGCCCTCTGACCGCGTTTAGTTTTGCGCCCAGGCTTCGCCTCGCCTTGTTTCGTCAGCGCTAGATACCAGTCAGGATTGAGCATGGACTGATACGAAGTGCACTCGGTCCCACAAGTCTCTTTGAAGACACATTCTGGCCGAGATGAGGAGGTCTGTGGAATTTAAAAAATAAATGACCAAAAACAAAAGAAAGTAATGTAATAGGATTTAGTGGAGCAAGATCAAGACTCAACGAGTATAAGGGAAAAAAAAAAACTAGTATCTTCGAACCCCACACTTATCAGTGATATTGTTTTTGAGTCTCTACCCGGTTATTCCAAACACTATTGCCCTCTAGACAATTCAGTTCAAAACCAGACAGTTCTTACTTACTGTGGTATATAACTCTCCGTTTGCACTCATTGCAACGTACTTTCCTGCCGCTTTTCCTTTTATCATGACCACACCGACCTCCACAAACTCCATTACGAGAAAAACTATTGACAAAGAAACACAAGAAATAGCAGCTGTGGCTGGGTCACAAATGTCAGTGTTTCACTGATTCCTGTTTGTATATTATGGAGCAACTGGGACCTGTTGCCTAAGTACAGTGTTAGTTTGGTTCTGAATGAGATGCTAGCGCTGCAGGTTTCTTTTAACAAAGTTACGACAACGACTACTACGCAACATGGCGGCCATACTCTTGCTAATAGGTCGACCGAAACATGCAGCCTTGGTTTACAGCGTACATCTTTGATATTGGACATCCAGGTTATGGTCAGTTGACGCCTATAAAAGAAGTACTGGTTTTTGATTGGATCGCAGGCTCAAGCTAAGTTAACGTCTTAAAACAGTTGGGCATTGGTCGTTGGCGGGAAAGTGAAAAACGTAAATTAATCATCTTAGTCAGTAACATGATGTTTGTCAAGCTAGTTTTCTGATTTTCTGATGACTTCGTGTAGAGCATCGATACACCTTAATATTGTAACTCTTTAACAAAGCTACCAAAGGACACGATTGCAGTGTAGACAATTACACACAGGGCACCCAATATTATAACAGGACTACCCAATTTACTTAAGATCGCCTTCCAAGTATTCCATTTTAAAAGAACAGCGCAATGTACGGCGAATGACAAAGAGTGAAAATCATCAACAACGAATTACGATTTTGATGTTTCACCAAATTATTTAAATTAACATTGAAAGCGGAAAACTGGCCGACAATCAATTGGTCAAAAAATTAAGTTCATCACCGTAATTGTGTTTTTCTTTTTCGTGTTTGGCTTCACGTAGACAATGCTATATTTTCAATAACCGGCAGAACTCCTTTTCTTCTAGTTTCAAGACGTAGTACCTGACCTCAGTGAAGTTCACATCAAAAATACATTTTTTTCATTGATACTCGGCCTTTTCGAATGCAAATCTGGATTTCTTGAAACTGAAAACTGCTTAAAGCCATGTAGATTTAAAGAAGTTATACTCCTAACTGACTATTACGCATTTCCTTTAATGTAATTTTAGAGAATATCGCTCTATATGAAGCCGACATCCCTTCCTCGCTTGATGATTTTCTTTAATCTCCTCACCTGTCTACTTGACAATGTATCAACATCGTAAAGAGAAATTAGAAAATGATCGCTCTCGGAAATAAACGGCTAAAAAATGCTAAGAAAAGGTTTCACTTGAGTTATGGCTGGGTTACAATTCCTAGGCACGAATGTAACACGCAGGCATTCTGTAAGTTATACGTTACATTAAAATTAGCGAAATATATTTCTCTACTCACTGTGAATATCATTTTCGTCCCGGCTTCCCTGTACGTCGTTCTCGTTTACTCTGAGGTAGAAGCCATGACTGCATTTTAAATGCTTCGATGACGACGTGTAGGGAGTGAAATGAACCATGTCGTTTGTTGTTGTTGTCAGTGGATTTGCGATACACTGAAGATATTTTGAGTGTAGTAGTCTAACTTAATTGCACACCTCGATTAATCGTGATTGACGCCCACCAAGTTAAAAGAATTTCGTTTCACTCACCCTTTGCATTTTCTTTTTGTTTGGAACGGCACGTGATTTTATCTTCTACATCGTCTCTTTTGGCCAGCGGTAGCTTATTGAAGAACTATCTTGCATCCTTGTTGGTACCAAACTTACACTGACGTGCTTAGCATTTGAGACGCCGTCTTAGACCTCGACAGTGAGAATTCCCTGGTGCCGAGACGGGATATGCCTTTTGCCTCTGTTTCAAAATGAGCTGCTCTTTGCCTCTGTTTCAAAATGAGGCTCGGCGCAAAAACTATGGCTATAGTCTATGAGCCCTCGACAACAACTCTTTATATGACAACAGGGCACGATCGCACACACGACATTTTGAAAGGGAAATTTTTCCTTAAACGATACCTAAGAAAAAAAATTTCCTGACCGCTCATGAAGTATAATCATGAGCGAAAGTCAACTGGCTGGGCCTCGTCGACAAGGAGCTCATAGAAAACCTAGGGACATTGTCCAATTATTAACGCTTACTGATGGCCTTTGTGTATCATCAAATATTTTCTTATATGTAAGTTATCGGTGGAGGTGGCTACCTTGAGACGTGGGTATTTCCTTTTAGTGTCTCGCTTTACAAACGTAGCCCTATTTTTGAATAAAAGTCGAAGTTTCCTTCCTTTAAGTTTTAAGGCGACAATTACATGTAAAGGACTTGTCATTGTAATTTCATATTGGGCTTCTTCTACATGCTATGAAAGCCTCGTTTTTGAAACTGAAAAATGCGTGAGTAATGGGAAAAGGAAGTATATGTTAAATGAGATGATAGGAAAGTAAAAAGTCTACTGTAAATATGAATTTTACAAAAAAAAAATACAAGAACCTTTTCAGCAAATAAGTAAAATCAGGCAGGGTTTGCAAAGTTTCAAATACCGTTGCAAATAACTAAATATATTCTTTACCCCGTTCTTAATAATTGGAAGGTGGAAGTCATTGTTGGAGGGGAAAAACTTTCAGTCTCGTTTCAAAAACGAGGCCAAATTTGTCTCAAAATAAACATGGCACACCTTAATATAATATTTGTATATTTTATTTTAGAAACGAATATTCAACCCGCGTTCACGTTACGCAAGAGCGGAAATTCACTTTAACACAAGGAATGAATTCGATTTCCATTCAACTTTCAAAATATAGTTTTTGCCAAGGCATTATATTCTCTTGCTTTCACTCAGAACAATGCGGAGAAATGCGAAATTTATTGCGCAATAAGATTCGTACTTCCATGACTGTCTTTACTTTAATCCACTTCTATCGTTCTCACGATTTATCATCTTCCCTTGCTAAAGGATTTTTGCATTTTGTCACGTGCTGTTCTACAGATTAAATCAAACCCTCTTATAATATAATAATACCTTAGAACTTCTTCAAATATCAAGGGTGGATCTAGGGGGAGGGTGCAAGGGGTGAACAATTCCCCTTTCCCCCCCACCCGTCTGAGATGAAGACCCCTTCCTATTCGCTTTTAAAATTTGTTGACCTCATTAGTCAGTTACGCCATTCCCAATTAGTGACGCACCCCTCCAAAGAAAAATTCTGGATCCGCCCATGAATATCATCTCTTTTACTTATACTCTAGACCAACTAAAATAAAGTTATTGCGCTATTAGCATTATCAAATGCACCAAGAATTCAGTATCCAGCGGAAAATCCATTAACAGATTAAACTCTTCTTGATAAAAATTCCACGGCTCTCTGGCCGGACGCAGTTTTGGACCCAGGCTTTGCTCTGCCATCGTTTGTCAGTGCAAGAAACCAGCCTGCGTGAGGCTTAGACTCAAATGAACTGTAGCCATTCGTGTTATGACGTTCTTTAAAAAAACAATCTTCCACCAAGGAGCTCTGTTGAAAGTTAAGGACATAGGTTAAGGTAAATGATCTAGATTCGATCGAGCGAGAGAGCGAGCACGCGAGTGAGTGAGTGAGGGAAGAAACGAAGGAAAGGAAGCTGGGTGACTGCGAGCGCATGCATCAGTTCGCGCGCGTTGCGTGCGTGTATGACTAAATCCTCATTGGCATTAATCATTGACATCATTGATACTTACGTAGGTCAAGAGGTTTCCTTTACTGTCCATCCCGATATATCTATTAGATACTTCTCCTCGTAACACAATTTCCCCTGGGGCAACAGATATCATTTCAAGGGTGGCTGCAAATCAATTTTAGAATAAAGATTTCTTTGTCAACGGTTCTGGCAAAACGAAGTCACAGATAAATGTAAGTTGGCAAATTTGAGTGTACTTCAGCGTGACCCCGTTTGGCAGCTTATGTGTGTACATCTTTGCTAGCTTTCCAATGCAACCAGATCTTAAAGTTTATCTTGATCCTTACTTCAAAGCGCTGTCAGACAAGGAAACTCTTCTCAAAATTCTTTTGCGATACAATTAAGTTGCCAAAGAAATTGCTTAGCGTGTTGAAAACACCCTTAAAAGAAGAGAACATTCATGAAATATGCAGCAAGCGCTACAAGCCCAAATCTTAGCACGGAAATCTTTGGAACTGCTTATGCGCGGTGTTTTCTTATAAAATTTGTATTTATTATATAAAAATATAAAACAAGTAGAATCCATGATATGTTGCTGTGCGTCTGTTCAGTAATAGATCACAGATGACGTCAAATGTGGTAAGGAGATCAGTGCACAAGCGGCCAAATCCGTCGATCCGAAAAACTATTCACGCCCCTCAATTCACCTCTCGCAAGATATCAAGATATAGATCAAGGTCTGATAGCCGGTGTTAGGCAAACCGAAGCACTTGCGTTAGCCTTTTTTTTTTTTCCTTTTGGTTGTTTTTCTTTTAAAGGGGGAAAGTAAAAAAATTGCTAAATACCTAGGAAAAGAATTTGACGACAGACATTACCTCACTTTCTGGCTAAGGCCCTGTAGGGCAGGCCGTTTGTAGCAGTAAGCCAGACATAACAGCGTTTTGAAGTCACTTAACATTACAGTCAATCACTGATTTTTTTTTTTTTTTATATATATATGAACTAATTCAAAACTTCTCGTCAAACCACTCGTCTGCAAAATTGTTTTGCCGCGCTTAGCAATCGAATTTTACCAAAATAACGTAATTGCAATCAGACTATATTGCAAATGACAAACACATATGTTTAAGTTTGAAAAAAAAATTATTTGATGCTTAATATTTTCACCGTTGCAACAACGCGATTTTAACTTGTCTTGCAAGATTGTCACGTGACTCTCTCAGAACCGGTGTGATCTTTTCCAGTCCAAAAGACGGCCGAGATGTAAACTAATTAAGGATCAATGTGGCCTTACACAAACTGGTATACCTGTTGAAAGCGTTTTCACCTAATTAAGATAAACCTTCCAAGTCATCATAATTCTCCGCAAATTCTTAAGGACTTTATGAAGAGAGAACTCCTTTCCCCTGGTTATTTACGTCGAATCTTCGACACAAGTTGTGAACAATACAAACCGGCAAGCATAAAATGATCCAAAATTAAAACTTTAAAACCATGAAGCCGGGCTAATTTGTTTATCCTGGTTTAAGCTCTGATCTCTCGTTAACGAACTTAGTAGGAACAATTGCACTCGTTGTTTAAGACCTGTTGGTTTACAGTTTGTACGATACATGTGTGTGTAGTGAACAGAAGAATTAAACTTACTATAAACATCACCGATTCGTTGTTGACTCCCCTCAACTGTGTCATCTGATACTCGCAAAAAGAACCCGTGACGGGAGATCAATTGCGTCTTTCGGGAGACGTTTGTTGTAGGCTGAAGAGAAGTCATGGCCGGCGCTGCGATCTGTACACAGTTTCAGGCAGGGCCTTTCACTTTCAAGGGTGAATATGCAAAGTTTATTGGTGCAAACCTAACAGATTCCTCTTAGCCGTCAAAGCTGCCCAATTCATTTTCTGTGCATTACTTCAATCACCAAAATAAAAACCCAGGCGCCTTCCCACGAAATTGTTTTAACCAGTATGTCTACAACCGTTTGCTGTAACCTTTAGTGGAAATTACAGTACCTTGGAAAACAATTAAGAGCTTTTCCTGCGTTGTCTGAGATAAAAGCTTTTCTTTTGATGCTTTATTTAAGGGTGGTTAATTTGCATGTTGCATCAGTTGATCAGTCATGCGTGCGAGTATTGGGACGGTGGAATTTCAATTAGATGTAAAAATAGTTCACAGATGACTGTGACTTTAAGAGGACACTTACTGTATCGTACATGAGTTGATATCGATGACATTACACTGATTTGCATGAGACTTCAGACTTGACAAGCGGTTTGAGCGATAAGTTAGGAATGTGCGAATCTGACGCTCTCCAGAGGCCGTGTGACGTCATAAAAGCATTATGTCAAGCGTTAGCAGGATGGGAGTGCCTGGGTAATAGTACTTCGTCACAGCTTTGCCTTTGGATCTCTTTCTTTCTGAAATCTCTGTTAAAAATGGCTAGCTCCGTGAGCGGGCAAGATGAACCAAATACTGTGATGTGATTGGCTATCCTAGCGGGCAAGATGGCACTATTTGACCCGCTCGGAATTTTCGCTCTCTCCCGCAAGAAAAATTTCCCCGAAATCCATATAATAAATCCCTTATTGACCAGGCATGTTAAAAAAATGTAAAGTGTAATGTAAATCTTTTTATAGTGGCCATGCACTTAACTATACAAGCACTAAGCTTAGCTAGTTTACAGGCATGCCAGTAAAACAAAGGAAACAAATATTTCAAATAAAGGTAACATAGTTAAAAATCCCAACTGGCAGGAGGCAGACCAGTTGGCTATTTAGGTCAAGATGGCAAAGTGCGTTCGTTTGTTGCAAGTTTACCTCGACTCCGTGTCGGTCTATAAACATGAATGTCCAGCCATCTTGACCTCACGCTTGGTCAATAACCCATATTTATCAGTTAAATTTTCGGCGATTTCTCGGCTATCGGTTAAAACTTCTCAGTTATCACGAATTTCTGCAGATCTCAGATCTTTGCCATCAGTAATTAAAAAGTTTGACTAATTCTCAGTTATCAGCTGAGCCCCGTTATCCCCTCATACGCGCATGCGCACATTCCCCGATAGCGATCATGGCAAGTAACGGGAAAGTTGCGCGAATGGAGGTTTGGAAAGTGCTGAGCACAGCGTCGAAATTGAAAACCGTCAAGAAGAGACAAATACAGGGAGCGGAAAAAGAACAAAGCATCAAATAAAAATGCGCAGAAAACATTCGGTCCATTAAGCGTCTTAGTCTCTCTATGTTATTTTAGCAGAGTGGATCACTTAATTTAATTTGATCCTCTGTACCCTGCTGAATTGATGGTTCTGAAACCAGTTGTCTCTGTTTGTTTGTTTCCTGTTTAGACTGGAACTTGTCGCGTTTTGATCATCGGAAGGACTTGGTTTAATCACACTAGATTGTCTGGATTATTCTATTTCGAATTAATTACCATAACCGGGTTAGGATTAGCGAGAATTTTGATTTCAGTTTTGTAGTTTCTCGCTGAGGTTTCCTGTTCATGGATTGTCTAGATCAAAGGAGCTACGTCACGGTTTGTGCATCTTGAAAAGTTTAACCTAAAATTTTTCAAGTTCGTCGTTTGTAATCCGTGTCAATCTTGTCTTTCCTTAAATATCCTTGTCCACTTATGGTTTACTATTATTTCTTATGTCTTTTTCACCTTAGTAAACTAGTATTTTCAGGTTTCATTCAATTTAAAGGTAATTTTGTACGTGCCCAAAATAACACAAAATACCATGACTGAAATCCTTTAAGGGAAGCTTTTTCGAGTTAATTATCAGGGCAGGGTCGTTCAAAGCCCGGTTAAGCTAACCCAGGATTAGCGAAAATTTTAATTTCAGTTTTGCAACTGTTTTGCAACTTGTCGCTGACGTTGTCTGTTCATATTGTTTGCCCTTCAGTTTTGAATTGGAATAATCTCAATCTATACAAAGCATAAGCAGTGAAAAACATTTTTATACAAAAAAAGATTAATACATACTTCGGTTAACTTTTAATCCTGGGTTAACGTTTAATAGCTGGCTTTCGAAGCCGTTTCTTCTATAAAGTAGTTAGGACTGGGAAGACGGTGTGAGTGAAATTTGATAAAAGTAAATGAAGAAAGCAGTAATTTATAATCAAACGGCGATCTACAGTTTTGCCATCTTATTTTAAAACTAAAAAGCAATGTGAACAAAACTGTTTGACACCATTTTTTTGCTTCCCTCTTCAGTCAGGAAGCAATGTCTTAGCACTTCATTGACGGCCGAAGCTTAAACTAAGAACCCAGTGATATGGTCTCAGGCAGGGGAGATCAACTTCAGCCTCTCTCTGAGGCAACTGCAGTATCGAGAGTTTATATGTGAAAGCGTAGTCCCTGTAGGCCGAGTCAAAGTTGACCCCGCATGATTATTCATAACGCTTATTGAACAATTAAATGTGCAAATATCCCTCTTTCTTTGAGTTTCCCTCGGTCATTCGATCACAGTGGGTTTTGTCGAGTTAATTTTCACTTCTTTGATACGAATTTCTGCTTTAAATCCTAAATCTAGGCATTACCTGACACTCGCCACGCCAGGAGTTGTCTCGGTTAGGCGAGCCAAAGCGTTTATATGAAGAAAAGTTGTCCCGCTTGTCAGGGTTACCCTACCTGCCGAGACGAGACAACTCGCCCATCCTCTTGTAAACGGTTGGTTGAATTTTGCAAAGAAATGAGCTAAAAGTTACCTCTGCCAGGGTAACTCGGGAAGAGGGTTGTCTCGGGTATCCGAGACCATATAAATGGGGCCTGAGGAAGTAACGTAATTTTTCGTTTCAGAAGAGTAAGCCACGCTAGTTTTAGTTCTGGGTGTTGAAGCGAAACAATAAATATTGAATATTGCTTTTATATCATAAAGGAAAATTGAGTATTGCTTCAAGATCGTGCGTTAAGGATTGAATATATAAATGTACTTCGTTTTTCAACTCAGAAACAAAGAATTTCTGTCAATGCAAAACAAATCAAGACGACATAAGCTAACACGAAATACAGATCATTCATGAACTTCTAATTCGGAAAATCACTTGTTGTGTTCGACAGAACGCAGTTCTAATCGCGTAGTGCATGAAAATTCGAGATCTGTGTATGTATCTATCTGGGGACACTAATTTGGCCCCCACCCCCCACCCAAAACAAAAGTTTTTCAGGGCAAATGACGTCATCTCTTTGTTCATCCATGTACTTTCTTTCGAGTGTTGCGCAATACTGTGTACTTTCGAGTGTCGAGGCAGCTTATTGTAGACTGTAGTGGATACTGAAGTTGGTTATTTTTAAGTTCGAAGTCAGTGTTAATGGCATTTGAAAACCTTGCAGACATGTCTTCACGAAATGTGTAAGACTTTTCGAGGCAGCTTATTGAAGACTGCAGCGGATAAGTTATTTATTTAAAGTTCGAAGTCAGTGTTAATGGCATTTACAAACCTTGCAGACAAAGTCTTCACGAAATGTGTACGACTTTACGTACGAACAGAAAGATGCAGTTTGGCTGCGTGTTGTGTACCCTCTTCTCTTCGACAAAAACCAACGCTGCTTTCTGCTGAATAAATCAAAGGAGGAAATGTGTAGTTTCAGTCTCTCGCCTAGATTTCTGTGCACAAAATGTGTAGCATAAACCCAACGCGCGACAAAAGTGTTTAAACAGAGGAAAGCTTTCAACTCCAACAGGATTGCTTTGATACACAAACATGTCCTCTGTTTCATTGTTTCGGAAGTGAAAATGCCCTGAAGCTGTTACCCCAAAGCCAAGGCGATTCAAAGTCGTGTTCGTAAACAAAATAATTGCCCTAGTTTTGGTAATAAAAGCACGCCGTCTCGCATACTGACGGAACAAACATGATTGGTGTCGATTTACACGGTCAGTATAAAACACGCTCTGGGGACTGCTGACTGCTGACTGCTGACTGCGGACTGCGGACTGCGGACTGCAGACTACGGACTACGGACTGGGTATAAAACATGAACTTAGGTATAAAACGCGGACTAAACATTACGGACTGGGCATAAAACGCCGACTCAGGTATAAAATGCGGACTGCGGACTAAGTGCGGTCTACCGACTGCAGTCCATGTATTTTACTGACCGGTCGTAACTAATATCACATAATACATGTATAAACGAGAACATACCCTTTCGTATGCACGTGCTATGAAATCATTTCATTTATTTTCACCCCTGCTGAAGGGAGACCAATTTTACGCCTATCTAAAAGCTCAGGCACAAAATACTTTCCCTAGAATTTTTGGTTTTTTAACATACCAAACCTACGAAAACTCGAACGCACTCTTTAATCTACGTTTTCTACTAGTCTTAACAATTTACTGGTAACCATTTATACACCTGAGCGAAGAGAGGCCTTGGGAGAGTGAAGAGTCTTGCCCTGGAAAAACACAATGACCCCAAGCAGGGCTCGAACCAGGACCGCTCGATCCGAGTCCAGCGCACTAGTGCTTCTCGTCACCTTTCTATACTCAGCCCGTTATCACTAAAATATAACTGAACGTTTCTCTTTAATATTTATTGTTTCTCTAGGCAATCTTGGAGTGCCCATGATCTACTTTTTACTTTGTCACGTGAATCTATACTATAAACCAATTCAATTCACTAAACTCCTGGAGCTGAAAGCTCGAAGCACAAAAATCACATTTTACATAAATCTAGCCTTAGTAGCTTTAAGTATCACGGTAACACACGATGTGCCCGGAAGATAACAGTCATCCGTGAATATTCCTGTTAATTCTTAGCAAATTCAAATTCTAAAACTGTTTCAGACAATTTTACAAAAAATGTTTAAAAGGCGACACCTTTTCCAGAATTTCGGTTTATAAAAATCATATAAATTTATTCATGGGTAAAGGTCCTAGGCGACCTTGACGATCGTTAAATGAATTGATCAGTCTTTCGATCAATTTACTTGGACACGTTCCTGCTCAAGTTTTACTTGTACTACAGGGTTAATTGGAGACTCCTACAAAAATTAAACGGCTAAGTTTTAGGACATATTTACAGGTTAACTTTTTGAAGATATAAAATACCATACTGTTTCAAAATTTCTTTTCAAAAACTAATTATATTCTGTTTCTCATTTGGAGTAACATAATTGCCTTTTACATTGTCACATGTAGGTCTTTTATGAAAATGTTCGACCTTTCCGAAGCACTGAGTGTAAACTTAAATTCTTAGCGACAGCTACACTATACAATAAATTCTCAAATTGAAAAGTATTAATACTTTGCGTGAAAAATATATTATCAAAGCACCCGTCTTTTGGAATGTTTTGCAAAGACTTTGTGTAGCACTGGAAGCTAAAACGGACTATTTGTCAAATAAAAAAATTGGGAAACGTAAAACTTTAAGCTACTTCTGAAAGATAACATCTCAGCATTCCAAGAGGTTATACAGTGGAATCCCGTTACTATCACTACAACTACATCATAATATTGTGGTCGAATTCAAGGGATTCTTTGAAGAAAATTACAGGAAAATGACTGACTAAGCATTTTCTTCTGGTCAAAAAAAGTGCCCGTAATAATGAGTTGATCGCACTGACGGAGTGGTCTTGAGGCGGGCTTCAACTGACGTTGATGTTAGAAGTTACGCTTTTAAACTTATTTCCTAGTTGTATAATACCTGTGCTACACAATGTACATGTTAAAATAACATGAAGTTCTTCAAACGCAGTTTTTCCTTCAGTTTTAAGAAGTTGCAACATTTCATTGTTTCCTCAGGAGTTTCTTGAGTCATGTATCGCCACAGTGAAGCGGTCTAGCCTTGTTAACCTGTGAGAGAGGACAGTGTATGTAACAAATAAACGAGTGGTAGAAAATGTCACTGACAAGATAGATTTGCCACTGACGAGTGTACATATTTTGTATAAAGAAGATTTCATTGAGACGAATAACTTGTTGACAGTCCAAACTAAACCAAAACTTCTTAACAATAATAAGGAAAAAGATACTAGCCATCAGAAGCGCTACTATTCACATAGGATTGGCACCAAATCGTTGATTCAGGGATTTGCTTGTAAAACGAGTGTTATCCCTAGATGGGTGAACTTTGCTTCCAGTTCAAGAAAAACTATGAAAAATGTTGATAACAGGGGCCAGTTGATCAATGGGCAGATAACGCTATCCACCGGTTAAATCACTATTCAGTGGATAACTGTTGTTTATGTTTGTATTTTCTGATGAAAATTAAAATAATCGTCTTCGTATATACAGAAAGTACATTGGACTTCTTTTCGTTCCTCTGATAAACGTTTAAGAGCAGCTTCGCCTAAATATCAACTAGACTTGGAAATTGCGAAAAAATCGAATTTCTTCAAACACGCCCAGAATGAAGCCCTACGGGCACTAGCTACAAAAATATTGTTTTAACTTCGATAAATCAAAAATGATTTTTCTGCGCAATTTTTTCGTTTCGATGCCCCAAATCAGCCAAAATCGATCGAAAATGAGCGGCATATTCAGAGGCTCGTAAACTCAAAAGTAAAAATCTTCATCACAAATTGATTGCACGTTGTATTTGTACTTCCTTTCTTGTATACTTAGAGCTAAACAGATCGCGATTTGATTAGAACTAAAATATTTGACGATTTTTCTAAATTAACGACCCAAGACAGCTAAACGAGAGGTCTGCATTTAGCCTATTTTGAAATGCTAAAAAGGCGTTCTGGTACACGGCTTTTCCCTAAACGACTAGTTTGGTCTGAAAGAGCATTGTTTCTTCTTTAAATTAGTGAAATAAAATTTTTGGGTAAATAAAATCGCGAGCGCTGAGATGGCGAACTAACTGCAGCACTTCTCCTGAAAACGTGACCTTTGACCCAAGACTTCTCCCACGTATGAAATTTACAACTTCTTTCCAGGAGTGGTGTAAATTATTTCCGGTTAACCTCTACATGCGACTACCCTTAAATGTCTTGTGTAAAATGAATTGATATTGGACCTTAAGAGCAAACTACGCCACCATTGAAAGTCTTACCATGAACTATTCGCCACATTTTTTGAACAAGAGCTTCGCACTGCTTCTCCCAGCTGAAAGTATCTTCGTAACTTGTTCGCAGTCTTTGAATCTCTTGCAGCCGCTCTGCTCGGTCTTTCAGGCGGACGGCTGCGATTGCCTTGGCCCACTCTTTAGGCTCGACTGACTCCACCACAAATGGCTTGCCTAATGGTAACGAACGCAGTGCATCTCCAAAACCCGAGTTTCCACTCACAAGAATGGGAAGACCAGCAGACAAGGCTTCCAGCGCAGTCAGTCCAAAACCCTCCGTCCTGGACGGCATGATAGCAAGGTCGACCTCGCAAAATAACTCCTTCAATCTCTCTTTGTTTTGCACAAATTTCCTGACGACCAGTTGATCTTTAGAGATTCCACATTGTATTAAGTTTTCTGCGACGTGCTGTTCTTTTCCATCTGGTGCGCCCACAAATATCAAACGGTATGAATTGTCCTTCAGTTCAACTATTGCTTTAGCAGCAATGTCATATCCTTTGAGACTGAAGTCTTCTTGATCACCGCGGCCAAAGATCAGCAGCCTAAAGTTCTTGCTCTCCTCAGTGGCTTTCCTTACGACTGAAAATTCTCTGAAAATACCAGGAGTCAGCTGAATGACATCTTGGTGTTCTTCGCAAGATCCCAGGTAAGCAGTGTAGGCGTCCTTCAACTTGGGTCCAACAGCTACAACAAGATTTGCTAACTTGCACAAGTCTACCTCTGTTCTGTGCTTCTCTTCACCTTTGGAAATCGCCTTTGAATAGTTCTTGTACATTCCCAGTTCTTCAGGTGCAGTATGCACTACCTGGACCCACTTACAACTGTGCGATTTTTTAATGACTTGGACTTGTTTACCAAGCTTCGCTCCATGACCCAGAACGATGTCAATGGCAAGGTCTCCGGGTGGGACAATCAAACATTCAAGGGAGTCGTAGCCCACGAGTCTCTCTGCTTCTCTAATGGCAATGTTGTGGCTCTTGGCGTCTATCCTTTCTTCTTCAGAACAGGCTGACGGTGGGACTAATAGAGTGACTTCTACTTCCATGTGCTCTGCCAGCTGGAAGGCAAGCTTTCTGTTTACGGTTGACAATCCTCCTTTTTTCGACCTCCACTCACTGCCTAAGAGAGTTACTTTCAAAGCTCTTTCGGACGTCCCTGGATTATCTTGTGCTGGCTCGCCCTGAGATGTGCCGGCTCCAGAGGAAAGACATAAATCCTACAAGAAAATGAAAACGTCTTAATAAAAATACATCGCAGCCAATTTTCTCGGTATATATTGTAAGCGGGCATGAAATGCACTTCTCTTGCAATGTAAGACTGCATCACTTTTTTTTTTCCAACTTGGTTTATTTGGCTGCGCGTCACGAAAGCCAAAGTGAACACAAATGAAGGTAAAAGTTAACTGCGGCAATTTCATCGATGGTTTGCCAGATGTGAACAAGACAGGGGAATCCATTACTGTTGATCGCGACCTTAACAGATCTTTAGCTGTTTGAATAACTGTCACATCCTTCCTTTCGAATGCTACCCTAATGGCAAGTAATGGTGACGACTATCTAATAATTATTCGCCAAAGGCGAAGTGAACATTGGTGAATATTCACCGAGACGAAGTCGAAATGAATATTCACCAATGTTTACTGAGCCTGAGGCGAATAACTGTTTTAGTATAATTTTCAGAGGTGAATATTAAGGCCTACAAAATAACGTACTAAAACATAAAAACACAGACGCAATTGTTCGTGAGCATACACGTATGCAGCCGTAGTTTTAACGTTTACATCAATAGTCAATCAATTTACTCATCGAGTTCGGCAGTAAAACAAACGAGCGAAACACTACGAAAAATAAATTCATCTAGCACCTTCGTTTTATCGTCATGCATTTACGATTCATAAAAGCCTTGAATACGAGTTCTTGAAAAGATTTTTGGTCCAAGGGCGACAGCAGCCATTTTGAAAATTCTCTATCCTTTCAAATACCCTGGACTTGGAGTGATGTCTTTCGAATAAATGAAAACTTCATTCAGCAACTGTCCGCCATGTTTACTTGCCGAGATGGCAAAGATGGCGAACTTAGTAACCAAGCTCTAGCGGGGTGACTATAGCGTCATATGATGAGCTTTTCGACCAATCAGAATGTTCAATTATTATATTTACCTCTGGAAATTATACTAATTATCGATTACTCCTCGAGCGCGCGTTCGATATGCGATGCTAGGGAGTTTCAGAAAACCACGACGGCAACGGCAACGGGAACGTCGCTAAACAAAAAGGTTTAATGGGCAGAACAACAGCTGTGCACGTGCGCTATAATTCTTGGTACATTTCTTTGCCGTCCTCTGGAAAACAACAACGTAAAATGACCAAATTTCGCGTTGTTTGGAGAACGTGAACGACAACGGCTAATTTTTTAAATTTATATTCCGAATTTAACACTGTGTTCCATATTCAGTTTCGAGGTAATTTTGACAGTGAGAAACAAACTAAATGACTTTAGGGTATCTCGAGATTCGTAGGTAAAATATTAGTTCATTTTTTTAATCGACGTAGCGCGTAGCGCCGAGTTGGCTATAATCGTGTAATATCCAACAAGCGCGAGTGGAATAATTGTTTTATTAAAAACGCGACCAAAATATAGAAAGCTAAACTAAAATAAAAACGCCCAGAAAATCACGCGTACACTTACCGTATTTGTAGAGCATGGTATAAGAGCTCACAACCCATGATGACTAAGCCAATAAAAACTCTCGAATTGCATTATCCAACGATCCAGTTCTTAATAATAGATGATGGTAGATAACACCTCTTGCGTTTGTTTTGTAACACCCATGCTGAACTACTATGTCAACCACTGGTGTTATTACTTGTCAAATACATTACTTTTTATTCATAAATCATACCTGGCTTGTTCTTTGTGGGTACCAGTTTTCCAGACCACGAACTGTGAGTACTTTGCCACTGAAGCTTTTCATGCAGATCAAGCGTTCTCCTTGTTTTATTTCAAGGAGGTGCAAACAATCTTCGTGTGTGCACAAGGTTTTGCTGTGGTTTACACACTGCTGGCTTCCCTGCAGACAGTAGGGGCATGCAACACAGAACTCGTATCGCAGATTACCAAGGTACTGAAACTGCTTCAACAAATCTTGTAAAGTGTCTTCCACAAAGGATCGCACATTTCTTGCTGTTTCTGGCGATGTCGAAACTGGAACTGCTTCCTCTTCAGTTCTTTGCTTGAGGGAAATCTTGATGAACTTCTTTTTGCAAATCAGAATCATATCATGTATTATTTGCCGACCAACAACAAACCAAGCTCCATCTCGGTACAGGTTTGGGGGTTGTGCGGATCCAATCTTGGAACACCAAGATATCGATCTTGAAACAAACTGAGAGAAGAATCCATGCGGAACAAAACCATCCACAAAGTGAAGATACAACGGGCAAGGATCGGTGGGCGATGGCTCCAGTTCACCAAGGTCTTCAGGTGGCGACTTAAGCTGAGCGGGTACAAAGTACTTCACATCAGTTGGCGAAGCTGAGAACTTGGCAATCAAACCAAATCGCTCCATCATGTCCAAGATGTCTTCCTTGACAAGGCCTTGCTGAACGAATTTGGAAAATACACGATCGACAAGTTCCATGCTCAGGACACCGCTTGTCTCTACCTCCCGCCAGTACTTGGATTCTACGGGATCCTAACAGCAAACAAAAAACAGTCTTACGTTCCACAATTACTTTTCATTGAAGCAAAGGAAGATTTATGAAACCGAAGCTCAACATGTCACGAGCATGTGACAAGAGAAAATCTGAGTCCCCGACGGCATTTGAACCCATTACCTCCCATATATCAGCTGAGTGCTATAACCATTGACCTATTGCGAAACTCATGGTTAGCGAGGCCATAATTATATTACAATTCTGAGGGATTATTTTTACAACCCTGATGGACCTTGCGTTCTGTAATTTGTCTCATGTATGTTCACTAGCACCAGTTAAAGACCAAGAGAAATGAAACGGAAATCGCCTCTCGTAAAAATTTATGTCACTGAGGTATGATGTATCTTAAGACTTCAGCCCGCACTTTACAGGTCCGTCTTTCATAATCTACCTTAATCTTGCTAAATTTAACTATCCCGGCAGCTTTTTGGTTTCACCACATTTTAAGCTATTACTTTGAGACTTACTTTCTTTGAACGTAGTTTTAATCTAGGGCAAATAGCTACTTTAGTAACTTACACCGCTAATGCGCTCTCCTTCGCCCAGAGGAACAGACCTCATTTAAAAACTGTCCTCAATAAAAATATACGTAGGTCCATATGACCACGAGTTTGCTTGGGGAATACGCTAGGCGTTTCGTATAGAATATAGGCCTTTTAAGTGCTAAGCATAACGTCTTCGTACCGCTTTGTTGAAGGGTGGTATGGTTATCAGCATCTTGAATAGCTCAATTAACCATTGCGCCTTCAGTATGACTGTGCTGCGGTGCTTTACAATCATTCCGAGGTCATGATAAAACTGTAGCATGGCGTAGAACTGGTCTTCATCCTCAATAAAGCACACTTCTTTGGCATACGTTTGAAGTTGTTCCACATTCATGTGATACACATTCTCAGCTACCAAAGCTTCAACGACCTTTTCGAAGTTGAACCACCTAAAGAACAATCAAACAAAATAACTAATCAGCTTCGAAAAGTATTCAAATATTAAACATTTCCCCCTTAAAATTTTTAAAAACAAAGTTAAACATAACATCTTACAACCATATTGCCAACATTCACCTGAAACTTACTAGTCACTTATTTATTGCTAATTTACTTTATTCCTAGGTATTTAGTGATTTAGGGATTTGTTCCCGCCGCTTACTTATTTATTTATATTTTTCATTTTCCCCTTATTTTGTCTCCTTACTGCCCCTCCACCCCCTGAAGCTATAATGCCAACCAACTTCTTCATATAAAATAATTAATACTATTTCATTTCACTCAACTCGATTAGCTTTTAGTTATTCTGAGTGAATTTAACTAATTTTCTGTTTCAATTATCTTTCTTTTGTTACCAAGAGTTTTTATAGTTTGGTAATAAAGTGTACGCTTTATTGAAATCTCCTAACGGAAGAAAAAAGATGACATTCCAAAACATGGGCTTCGAACATTCCATGAAAGGGATAATTGATAGTTTCCATGGGAAAATTTCACAGAAAAAATCTTGGGAAATGCTATATGTTATCAAGATGACATATAAATGGAAAATTCCCATCGAAAGATTTTTACGGATATTTTCCCTGTAAAATTCGAAAGAAAGTACACAAAAAATCTCCATGTAATACTTCATAGAAATTTTAAGTTTAATCAAATGTAAGACATGGCTCGTCAAAAATCCTAGTTTCTCGATAAGAACACGCAATTCTTCTTTAATAAACTCATTGGAGAGCATTTCCTTGCTTCTCTCCTCTTATATAGCCTAAATAATATCCTCGATATTTCAACGAATGTAGTTGCATTAAAATATATACCTTCCAAAACCTCTTTCCAAGAATAGTATCATATTTTCTGTATTAAATGTCGGTTCTCTGGGTTAAGCTATAATGGCTAAATACATGGCTGTCCAAAATGACAAACAAAATCCCTTGCTAATAAACTCAAGGCTAAAAAAATGCAGCAAAAACTAAATGTCGGGTCTACGTACAAGTCCAAGTTTGAAATGAACGCCACGGCGTTTAACCGAGAAAGTACGGTCAGTGCAAAGTAATGAAAAGATTGAGGGAAAATGGAAACACTAGTTGTGCTAATGTGATAAAATGATGTCAGATAGACAGACAGATAGACAGACCCTAAATATACTACACTACCCCTGTGTAGAACTACGAAGTGCACGGAAGAACAAAAATGAAATACATAAAAGGAAAGAGACATTCACCACCAATTTAGTTGCAAAGAAACCCAAAAAGGTCTCAGTGGGAGATCATAGCAATTGAATCCTTTTTACAGGCCTCTTGTGCAACGGTTGTTATCGCAAAGGTGTGAAGATCTCTTCCTCTTGCGATATCACTTTACTTGACTGGTATCCTCTCCCCCATGTATGGCTCCTCCCTCAAAACATCCATAATTTTGGTCCGAAGAGCATGAATTCCATCACCACTACCAACATCAGTGTCACTCCCTCGCCCTGCAAATTACAAATGGCAACAAGACCCTAAGCTGTAAAGCATCCAAACAAATTTAAGCGGCAGTTCCTAAGTGAATGGCAGTTGTTACAGATGAGCTCTTATTACCTGTGTCTTCTCTACACACGTGTGCTGATTTGTGCTACTTTCTGCTACAATTCGAGAGTACGGCTCAGGAAAGATATTATTAAACAAACATACTCTAAAATTCATGGTCCCTTAAACCAAACCAAAAATGAACCTTTTGAGGTATCTTAGGCAGAGGATGTAAACAATGTAAATCTTTTCAAGGCTATCTTTACCGCAAGACATACACCTAATGTCTTAAGAGTCCCTGTCCATAAAAATGGAAAATAACTCGGCAAGGGTCGAAAATTCGATTTCGCTCATATTCTCATGGTAGATAGGCTAGCGCATGACAAAAACTACTGGATAGTTTTTTTGACAAAATATCCTTTTATTTCAAAGAAATATGCAAATCACCAACTTCCGTTAAAATCGTCATTTGACGCACCATTTTGTTAAACAAGTTTGAGAGCCTCGCATGCAAAACCACATCATTCTTCCGTCTTTAAAACACTCAAATATTTTTGTGCAATGTTTAAATGTGTACTGGGTTGGTTTTAGGGAATGTTGCGTTGTCTTTTTGGGTGCAAAATAATTAAATTTCGAAGACATGTACTTCATTCACTTAAAAGTATTTCGGGTATATAATTAATAGACGTGTATTTGAATAATCACTCGTCATGCACCTTCAGTTTCAGACTCTTATCTGCCATCGCCCTTTCCAAAACAAAGTGTTTAAATTTTGAGTGGCCGCTGAATAGGGGTAAAGACAATAATGAAACCCTTATCGGAACGACCAAATGGTGGCCGCAGAGGTAACCGGTCAATAGGTGTTTATTTACAATATTTTACTGACAATTGACAACAGTCCTCTATTTTCTGTTACAAACATACCAATGCCTCGCCACTAGGCAGACAAAATACGCCAAATAAAATGGCATGGCCAGGGCTATTTACTCACGTAATTACTAATTAAATTTAGTCTGTTTTCCTCATGAATTAGACACGTTGTGATTTCCTATATTTATTTCAGCTAGTTCTTACCTTATTGATCTATAATTTGGTTCATGGCGAAACATCAAAACGTACAACAAACGTGATTTGGACCGAGGCCACGTACACTATAGAATACGATTATATAAATATACACATATTATTATATATATGAACAAACAGATGAACAATGATTAAATTGTTTCATTTATCCTGAGAGTGCTCTATACAAAATGGATCAAAATGTGCAGCATATGCCGTAACAGCATTGCGTGACGAACAAATCACGGCTGTAAGATTGTGCTGCGCCGACACGCTTATCAGCAATGGTCAGCAATCGATCAAACGTATTATTTTGGCGCAGTGCAAAACAAGCAACTATCTACAAATGACTCAGTCGTTTTTGACTTAGATGCAGTGATGTTCATATGCGCAGAAAGATGGTCACAGATTCATGGTATTCGACCAATAATAGGTTGACAGTTGGCGATGTACAACGGCGTTAACCTTGTGAAAACAAAAGCAAACTTCTGCTTTATGTGCGACGAATAGTGAGAGATCGACTAGAAACACGTCAAATCGGCTTTGGACCTGCCTTTTGCAACAAATAAGGTTAGAACATTTCGAAATTATCAGCTCTGTGTCTATTTCAACTTATTATAGGTCAAGTCATGTGGCGCATTCTAAAATATACGTCTAACCCGTAATTTGAAATTTGACGACGGATGGTCAAATATTTGCATTTTTGACGTACTTTGATAAGCTCTCGCGTCGCTCACAATCATTTGCCCAAAGAAATTTTTACAGGAATCTGTAGATCATCCTTCTGCGATTCAACCACCAGAAGCTTAATCCATTTGAAGGTTTCGCACATGGTGAAAATTAATTATATACACGAAATACTTTTAAGTGAATGAAGTACATGTCTTCGAAATTTAATTATTTTGCACCCAAAAAGACAACGCAACATTCCCTAAAACCAACCCAGTACACATTTAAACATTGCACAAAAATATTTGAGTGTTTTAAAGACGGAAGAATGATGTGGTTTTGCATGCGAGGCTCTCAAACTTGTTTAATAAAATGGTGTGTCAAATGACGATTTTAACGGAAGTTGGTGATTTGCATATTTCTTTGAAATAAAAGGATATTTTGCCAAAAAAACTATCCAATAGTTTTTGTCATGCCTTAGTCTATCTACCATGAGAATATGAGCGAAATCGAATTTTCGACCCTTGCCGCGAAATTAAGAATTTGTCTGATTTTTACAGGCAGGCACTCTTAAAACTGTTCCCTCCATACAAAACAACGTCAATTCTAAGAAAGGCATGGCCAGTATTTAAAGAGATCCTTGTTTTACCAATTTGCTTTACTGATGGATTTAATGAAGAAACCAAATGCAGACTTAAACCTGAATTAGCTAATAGTCATATCTAAAATGTCTGTTTATTGTAATCTGAAATGTTTTATTTCAATCAGTGGTCCAGCACAACAAAATTGTTTACCTCTTTTAGGCCTTTGCGCAGGCTTGACAAACAAATTCTTCATCTTGCGTAACAATGACTTATCGCCCAGCCCGGTGTTGTCAATGCTGAAGAATGGCCGGATAACATGCTTCTCGTATTCCTTACCAGATATTCCCTGCTGTATTTTTGATGTCGTAGCCTTGATATCCTCAACTGGTTTATCAGCAGAGTGCCAACAATGAACACTGGAGGTCGGAGATATGGCAGCATGCCGCCTGAGTTGCTAACCATTTCCTTTCCTGTTGGTCTGATACTGTGAATTGTTACCAGCCATGACAGCAGATTCTCCAGATTTGTTTCGTTATTTGGGTTTTCCAAAAATTTATCACATGTTCCTTGTCTAACACAGGGCTGGGCTGGGGAGTCTAGTGCCTTGCTGAGGTTGTGCACCAGGACATAAACTGCTCGTGATGACAGGAACACAGGGTGAGAAGCGTAGTACAGGTGCTGTCCGGCAAAATCCCACAAATCTACAGTAACTATGGTTTCTTTCTTGTCATCAGCATTTTTAGCGTCACCGTGCACGCCTTTAAGCATGTTCCTCAACCTCAGATACGCATGTTCTGTGACGTCATCTGGAGGCGAGGTTGCATGCATCATTAATGTTGAATTTCTACTTGAACTTACACTGCTGTCATCTGGGAGGTCATCAACGGTATTGTTTGTTACAGCTTGCACTTGCATTTCACTCTCTGGCGGGGAAATGGTTGAGTTCTTGAGATTGCCAACATTTTCAGGAACCTAAAATGGAGTTTTTAAAAGAGGTAGCATTTTCGTTTCATTAGGACCTGCTTATTCCAGTATCGATAATTATATCTGAGAAATAGTGTAGGATTACTGAAAAAGAACTGTCACATTTTTGCCCACAGGAACTCACTTTGCATTGTAAATGAGTCTACCTTATCTATCTAGTCTGACTACAATTCAGTCAAAGCCCAAATATTATGTATACTAGCTCCTTTTTTATGTACCGTAATCCTGTTTCAAAAATGCCCAGTTTTATGCTCTTAGAAGATAGGTACACGAGTCGCGTCCTGTGGCGCCATACAACAGCTTCAACCGTGCTATGGTGCCGGGGTGTGCTGTCAAAGTAAGTTGCAAATAGTCAATCAGGAAGTAGATATCAGTCCTATGTCTGGGACGTTACTCTTGGCCTATCAGTGTTACTCAGCATTGTTTTACACTGATCACTCCTCGACCTCTTACGTGTAGGTACTAATGATCTTCAGCCACCAAAAGAGATTATATATGGTCGCTTTTAGTGTCGTTTTCAATTAACATCGACAATACCATTCACTTTTAAACTAGAGTCGCCCGAGACCTCAACGTACAAACCTGATTCATTTCCAAGCTGTTCTTGCCCACCTCCATTGTTGATTCTTCTCCTGTCAGTTTTAGATCTGATTCCATTACCGACTCTTCCTTTAGTTCATTGACTATACAGTGATAATGTTTTTCAGCTAACATTCTTGATATGTCTTCAGAAAATTCCGCCAGACTTGGCTTAATCTCGCTAGTGGAATTCCAGTTTTTTACTTGATCGACTTCAATCTCGCAGACTGAAGGATCAACTTCGATTCCCTCAGTACTCTGTTCTTTAGGGTTAAATGGCAAACCTAAGAGAGACTTCTTCAGACTTGTTTTCCCTGCACGATCCTGGCCGACCAATAATACTCTACCACGGTAAACATTCACAGAACCATCCTTCAAAGCCTTTTCATAGAACAGCTTTGCAACATCTCCCTGTGCTTGTATTTCTCCTGGAACTATGGGTGTAATTGTAAGAAAATGCAGTGATTTTTCTGATTGCCAAGGCTGTTTATATGGGAATAGCTGTTATTGCAGTTGAGTCTGCGGTCAAATATTCTTTCGTTTTAACAGGCATGCAAACGACGCGAAAGGGTCAATGATTGACACTTTCGCCTCGTTTGTGTGTCAAGCCGCTGATAACTGCAATAACAGTTATTAACGAAGTGATATTGGTTATTGTCGTATGCTTCAATCACAGAGGTTCGCCAGTGATTACAAAGTAACAAATAAGCGCAACTTGCGATCATAACTGCGTATCTTATTCGCATCCACATCAGAATACGCGAATCTTTGTTTACACTTTTTGCCTCATTAGAATTTGCTTATCACTATCTGATGACGCTAATCAAAGAAATACTCTGAATATTGAAAGGGCATAACAGTTTCAGTTACCTCGGAAAATTTGAGCCCAATACACGAAATGGTTTCGGAGAAATTCTCTTCTAAAAACTCGAAATTTTACAGAGAAATGTATGGGTCATTAACTTTTTTGCCACACTGCAATTTTTCAGTTTTTGATGGCTGATATTTCCTTCAATTATGCTTGCAAAGAGCTGAAAGTTGCACAAATTGCTTCACTTAATCAGCTTTATCAACTTTTCCATTTAGTTCATATATACGGCCGCGGCTTCTTTGAGTCACGTCGTATGCTAATGAGGAAAAATGTAAACAATGACGTCAGCAAAGATTCGCCTATACACTAAATACAGGTAATAAATGGACCGTAAGCATAGATTATAAAATTCTAACATGGCTTCAAGGCTTAGGGGACTACGACCAAAGAAACAACATCGAGGTTGAGGTACGAATAAATGGTTTCTTTTGTTTTAGTCCCTCAAGGTTCGGCGGCATACTCTATTAGAATTGGCCTATTAACAACAACTTTAAGAGGTATGCAGTCAACTCAGATATGTAGCTAGATTATGATACACCAGGGCACGGCATAACGTAACCGGCCAGGTTCTATGCTAACCTGCAATGTCTAATGACATCCCTTGCGTCATGAGACTTTCAATTTCTTCAAAGCCCAAGGGGTTCCCTGCCACGGACAGCTTTTTAAGACGGTGTAAGTCAACGATATCTTCATAGATTCTTTCTACATTGTTGTTCCTCAATTCCAGCTCTTCTAATTTTTCCAGATTTTTCATATTTGCCGGCAGTGTTGAGAGTTCATTGTCATTCAAAAACAAGTGCGTCAGGTTGATCAGGGCGACAACAACTTCAGGAAACTGTGTTAGCTTGTTGTGGTTCAAATTCAGCATTGCGAGGTTCGTGAGGTTGCTTGCACTTGCTGGCAACCTTGTGAGTTCATTGTGTGAAAGATTTAGTATTTCCACCTCCTTCAGTTCTGTGACCTTATCTGAAATCCTTAACAATCTCCTCCCTTCCAGATTTAAAGCGTTGCTATCTTCACTTGTCCTCCTAAGCGCAAACGTTGAAATATGTTGGATATCCAAATTATAAGCTACGAAAAATTAAAATGATAATTCCTGATTTAGTTTATTTAAAAAAGGTTCCTGTCGTAAATTCAAGGCTCAGCTGTCTCTGACGCCCAGTATCAAAACCACAAAACCGAAACATAACTTGCCCATAATGCCTCAGTACTATTTAAGTCCACATTGGACACGAGAAAAACATGCCAGTAGTTTAAATTTTAGCAGCAGAATATTAAAAGCGATTGAGCGGCATCAACAATATGCTGTATGTGTATTTCAGCGGTCCGGGACAAGTATCGTACTTAACAAAGCTTTTCTCGTCAGGGCCTTACAACAATGACTCCTCACTCTCAATCGAAAGATGATGTGAAGGAATTGGAGAAATGGTACGAGCAAAGCAGACTTAGAAGACTCTGTTGAGGTTACTACTCTTCCCAGTAGACCGCGACACCCTCGAATTTTTTCGCCGCCTTTAGAGTAACGTTTTTGATGCCGCGAGTTTGTTTCAAACCAATCACGTGGTACATTGAAATGCGCCATGTGAGGACATTTTTTCTGTAGCGTCGTGACTTTTTCGTATCACGTGATGTTCATTCACAACGTGTTTATCTTCGAGAGGAAAGCTTATCGTGTCGAATGCGTCTAAAAATCCCCTCCGAATTTGTCCTGATCATCTTCTATCCTCAGCTGATAAACAGCGGCCACGCCGACAGTTCTATGGCAGACAAAAAGCGCGGTAAAGCTTTCCTCTTGAAGATACGTTGAACACTACACTAGGAGTGGGCAGGAACTTCCCCCACTCACAAAACAGCTGGAGCACAGACATAAGTCAAGAGTGGCACAACTTTAACAACCACAGGTTAGGCTGTACTGATATTTTAAACTTTGGCTACTGACATACCTTGCATACAGTTGCTGCGCCCGCAGTACAAGCGTCAGTCAAAAACAAGCTGCCCTTATAATAGTCTTTTTCTTCGCAGTTAACAAAAATAGAGAGAATGCTAAAGTTGCTTTGGCCTCTTCACAAACTTCACTCGAGAACTCTGAGTTAAGGTATCAGTATAGCCCAAAATTTACCATTTTTCAAAAGAATTGTTTTTCGCTTTTTCAGATAAATCTTATTGCGATCTTTCATTAAAAAAAAAAATACTATGAAAAAAGATTGATTCTAAGCAGTTATAAACGAAAAACCTTTCCTTGCATTAAATACCTCTAACTGATAGCTGTCAACGGGTTGTCACGAGAAGTGCGTTAAAAAGTTGCGTGACAGATTGCCGCCATAATGCCCTTCAAGTCATTTATTTTTTATTGTATTAATATCAGTAGTAGAGTTTCTTAGCAGTGTCCCCTAATTAGTATGGTGTATTATTTCCAGGCTATAAGGTTTTTGACACTTTAATAAAGTTCTCACTCACTCACTCACTCACACGTAGTACGATTGTCTAACGTTTGTGTTTGGTAGTCGTCGAGCCGTTCTGAATGTTCTGCGTTTGTTGATTGTTAATTTGAGCTTAAATATGTCGTCGGAGAAACGCAAAAGTTCTTGTCCATTTGCAAGTGCGAAGAAATCACCACATAGCAAAATGTCAGGGCAGAAATGTTTCAAAAACAATCGATCAGAATTGGGCTGATGCGTTATCTAGGTAGCGACAAAGGTTCCCGCTTCGAGCAGGAGAAGTTGCCTGCACTGAACGAGGAAGATATTGGACATTCTCTGAGCAATACTTCGTTGGCGCTTTCGCCGTTCGAAGCGGTAACGGTAACATCTCAACTCAATCGGTATCTCGTTGGTTTCCTTTACGTTGTTTACGAGTGCGCTCTTTCATTGCCTACGGCATCTCTAAGCTAATGCGTTTTACAGATCGAAAAGAAGAAACAGACGCGAAAAATATTTTCTTACTAACCTGGGAGCACGAGCGGTGGAATTCAGATCTTGCGAAGGATATTTTCCGCCGGAAGCAGCATTCGAGGGGTAACCCGAAAACACGGACCCCCGGTCCGCGGATCCCCACTACGGACCGGGTCCGCGGACCACCTATGGACCGGTCCACGTACTACCCCTACAGACCCCCTCTACGGACCACCCCCAAAAATAGAATTTAAAAAATCATTAATTACTATCCAACTGCAGCAAATAGCGTCCAAATAACAGTACAAAGATACAGCGATATTGTAGTTATTTGTACAGTTGAAAACCTGTTTGCTGTACAGGTCGGCGCGCGCACGCAAAACTGTCACACTCTTCTTCTTTTCATTTCTTTTGATTTTCACAGCAGTTGAATTATCAATCTCTTATTAGATGTTTTGGTGTGTAGTATCGCTTTATATTTTTTACTCATTGTCTATTAGATAACTCGTGCCGGCAAAATTTCGAACGTTACATTGTGCAAATGTAACCGACTTCCGTTCATGCTCGGGCGCAAGTTATATCATTACACACTGCCTTTTCCTTTGTGCTCATTTGTGCTCTTTCCCCTCTGCCATTTTGTTTAGCCCATTCTCCCGTGGGTTCGTGAACTCGTTCCAGGCTTCACAATTTTCTCAGCGAAATTACAGAAACAAACAAACTTAAACAAGTTAAAAACACATCTTACATAACCAGATTGAGCCACGAATAGAGGGTAAGAACTTTCTTTCTTTTTGTCATCGGCATGTCACACTGAAAAAAGCTTTTTAGCATTTTTTTTGGGGGGGGGGGGGGTGGTGTTAAAAATTCAAGGCTGTTACATTTGCACGGTGTAACACTAAAAATTTCACCGACACGAGTAATCTACTAGACAACCCATCAGTGAAATATTTATTTATTATTTTTTCTCTATTTTGGGGTGGTCGGTAGAGGGGGTCTGTAGGGGGAGTCCAAGGACCGGTCCCTAGTGTAGTCCGCGGACCCGGTCCGTAGAGGGTCCGCGGACGGGGGGGTCAGTGTTTCCGGGTTACCCACATTTGAACCCGCTTTGTAATTGAACTCTCTTGTTTAAGTAAATGAGCCTTCACTTTATCGATCAGCGCGTCATTATTTTCACACGTTTGCGTAACTATCTCATTACACCGGAAGAGCGCCCTAAAGCCTATTTTCCTTCGTATCCCGGAACAAAAATTTTCAGCGAGTGAAGCACAACATTTGAGTTCGTTTTTGGACAGAATGTTGCCCGAAAATCAGGCAAAAAAGAAACGGTGTTGGGAAATTTTCAGTTTTTGCTTCTTTCAAAAGTTATGACTATTTTAGTGAAGAAAACGCATGTTTTATCAACTTTGAAAGTGCCAAAAATAAACCACACAAGTAATCAAAATTTCCCGCCACCATGTTTTAGAGAAAGGAAGAAAAGAATACATAGCGATGTTCATCGCGTCCTCTCGCTTAAACCCGATCGGGAACGAACTTGATTAGTGAACCTCTGTACTTTGGGAAATAGAGCACTATAATCGGAAAACCTTAATTTTCTTATTTTAATAAATATACCTTCGTACTCTACAATTCTTAGCTTTCAGAAAAAATATACTTTACTGCGGTTTGCGTCAAATGTCCGACCGTAAAGCGGCGCAAACGAATGATCGTCATTTGGAGTAAACTGATACCTTAATTTGACGAGGAGCAACATATTTTGCTCAAAATATATAGCACAACTAATATGCTACCTAGCGACACTCGGCGAGTGAAGAGCGAGTCGCCGGACGCGCCCGGAGAAACTGATCTTCGGCGCCAAATTAAAAGCTTGGAGACACAAAATTTTTCATATTTTTCACTTTTTACAATCTGCTGTGGCTTTCGAAGTTATAGTTTTCTTTATGTTAATATTCAACGCTGTCTCTAGTGAGAAAAGTTTCCCGACTTCAAAGCCTTTCCTGTTAACAAACATTGACATCGACAATAGTTTCCCCCGGCCCTGCTAAATCCTGATTGGTCAATTCAAATTAATAACATAAATCACTTTATTACAGTGTTAATAATACACATGAAAAAATTACTCGATTCTGATTGGCTAAAAGCAGTGCAGTTCAAGTGTAACACCAGTGCAAAAAGTGTAACATCAGTGCAAAAGTGTAACACCAGTGCAAATTACACATCGAAATTCTGGATTATGATTGACTGAAAGAAAATAGGAACTTTTCTAAAAAATGATATCACGTAAAATGATGACGAAAATTTTGTGCTGAAACTTTGAAAAAAGTTTTCTCAAATGAGAAAAAATGGCTTCAAGAAAGATCTTCCGGCACTTCCTCCGCGCGAATTTTTTCATGTTTATATTATTAATAAGTAATCATACGGTTTTTCTCGTTCAAGTTGGAGTTAATTTGCACTTGTGAGTTTTTCAAAAAGCTGAAATTACACTCGCCGAAGCGGCTCATGCAATTTCAGCTTTTTGAAAAACTCACTCGTGCAAATTAATTCCAAATTGAACTCGAAACCGTATGATTACCTATACAAAAGCCTTTAGCACTACTGTGCTAATTAACGACACTGAAATGAGTAAACAAATATTGTAACTTGAACAGACACATGTTAAAAATCCAAACTGGCAGGAGACTGAGCAGTTGGCTATTTACAAAGCGTGGAGGAGTTGGATCTCGGACCACCAAACACAAATCCATCTAGTGGCAGGTAGGAGATTTGAACTCGGGACCTCCGCATTACAAAAAAGTGCCAACCTACTTCATGCCAACTTCACGTCCTGAACTAATAACAAATGAGCAGGAACACGTTTTAACCGATTTGAAAGCGAATTGGTGTCCTGACAGACTATTAAGGAAGTGTCTCAACAATAAAACAAACCTAGACAGTCACAGGAGAGGGCACTGGAGTTTGCGGTGCTTCCTTATGTTAAGGGTGCATCTAATCGTTTGGATTGCGTCCTCCAAAATTTTCACATTTGACTATCTTATAGACCGCTTAGAACATTACCTCATAAAACGCCCAAGGACCGACCAACGATCAACCAAGTCCTAAGGATCGTATACAAAGTGAGGTGCTATAACTGTTTCTTCGCCTAGATTATGGAGAGTACTTGTAAGCGCTCGTGGAGCTCGCAAGGAGTAAAACATGCGAGCAACAGCGAATCAGGAAATAAACAACATACTGAGTCCAGGGATAAACAACTGATACATGCCCGGGTCTTCGAACGAGCTGTGACCAAATACCACAAGAGCAGTTATATGTAGGAGTTAGGGCAGCGATGACGTTAACCAGGGTAAAACGTTCCCTCGCGCTTACGCATCTCTAATTCAAATTAAAAACGACAGCACACAGGTTTGTAGTACAAGCAGTAACGAACCCTTTAATATTGTAGCTATGACGAAGGTGAACAGAAAATACCCAAAAATTTAGTAAAACAAAAACAGATCGGTTTTAAACTCACCTATTGTTAAGAACAACTTTTCCACATTCTCACCGGTTAATGATGACACTTCCATAAATAGATCCACATCATTGTCATGTGCAAAAGACTGACCATTCTACACAGTCAAATTCAAGAAACAAAACCCTGTTCAATGAGCTGAATCTGTAGTTTCAGTAGCCTAGGAGGGAAACTGGATTTACACAGGTACACTGTACAAAGATAACCATAGGGCGCCGTTTGTAATGATCAATTATTTATTTTACTTTTGGTCGTTTTTATTTTCGTGATAACTTGGTTTTTTTTTAATGATTATTCATTACTAACCACCCATTCACAAATTGCGTGTTTTTTGTTTTGTTTTTTTTTTTACAAGAGTGCACGGTAACGAATCCTACAATCTGATTGGTTTTCAGCGCAGTCCGGATTTTTCTAAATCTCTACCCACGGTCTTGAACTTTTGTCCTCCAGTTTACAAGATAAGGAAAAATAAATAAGTTATTTAAGAGCCATGCCCATAGCTATGGACCAAACAACGGCACAAGTCGAAAAATCGATTTTGCTCATTTTTTGCCCATAGATTGGCCCTAGCTAGTAAACAAACGGACCATAGTTAGTTTCTGCTAATGCAGCTTTTTTGGGAAGAAATTTGCGAAAAACGATTTCGCCCCGATTGAGCTCAAAATCTACTTCCTGTTATGCTAAATTTTCTGAAAATTTGATTGCTTTGCGCGTCACGCAGCAGCTAGTTGAGAATCTTTCAATGGTCTTTACATTCAGCTCAGGTCTTCATGGTATGACTGAGTGAAAAATAAAATAAATCGAGGTTTCTTTTGAGCCCGAAACGAGATCGAACAGAAACGCAAAATATTACGATGTGTTGCAAACGAATTATAGCACTAAAATATCGCCATATTTTTCTATGGGCTATAACTTTAAATGCCATAAAAACACTTTCTACGGGTTAACTGTACACCCACCTGTTTGAAAATCAAAAAACATCTCTGGGCAAATGGTTTTAAGTCGCCCGCCTTGGCCTGTGCTTCTCATAAATTTTTCCCTGAACCGCCGTGAGAATGTAAACAATTGCGTGACGCGGGCGGTCACCCTGAATACATAATTCGTTTCCAACAAACCGCAGAACACAATGGACCACTTTTAACTTTAATATTTTGAAAGTCATCGCTTTGGAAATTTCGTTAATTAAAAACGCCAATTAAAAGCAATTTACTTGGAGTTCGGGTGTTATTGCTATGTCGTTTTAAGCTGTCGTTCTTTCTTTGATCATTTTAATTACAAGAACGAGTTCTAGAAAGAAAATCGTTCTAAGTTCATTTGTTAAGCGTAATGACAAGTCGATATTGTTGGTTTGCAGCCTTACGTGATCTGAAGGAACGTTACAGTGATTAAATTTGTATTTGTTGATTTCGACGGATCGATTTTCGGTTAAACCTTTTTATTTGTCCAAGCACATTTAGTGCCTTTTCTCCTGCTAAAAAGTCGGAAAAAGTAAAGTAAACAAATCCTAAAAGTTTAAATCATAAATAAGAGGCATCAACAGTGCGAGTGTCTGGGTAAGCTAAGCTGTTAATTTGAACAATTACTGTGCTGGACGGATTGCTTTCCAGGTTACGCACGTACTATACATATAGTTCATTGTGCGCGAATGTTTCTGTTTCAAACAGCTGAAATGAATCCGAAAACTTTTGAATCCGGAGAGTTTTGTCGTGTAAACGATTTTCTCTCGAATCCGGATATTTTTCCGCCTGTGATCTTTTGAGTTTGCGGTGGAACGGAAATGGCGGATTACATGATCCAGTCGTAGTCGAGTCGTAGGCTCATTGATGGCTATTTGATGGCGGTCGCTGGGTGATTACCTCGTGCTGTTTCAGGTGTAGGTAATCACTTTTATAATGGGTAATGCCATATTCCTCAGAAACCCAATTTATACTTTACTGCGCAGATGACGACGATGGCACGATCGAAAACCTCGACGGTTCTAGATATTAAGTAAAGACCAGAATAAATACCTTGAGGGACCTGACATGATGGACAACAGTACCGTGGTCAGCGAGTTGAAAGAAAACTTCAGACTGTCTCAACCTACCCCTAGCCTTATTTTCGGAGGCATTTCGTTTCTCGTTGTCGAGGCAACAAACTGCTTGTTAACCATTCCATCATGAATGTTCCCGGAGTTATCGTCGTGTGTAAACGGTTAAGAATCCGAATATCCTTTCACTGTAAACCCCTAATAATCCGAATACTCTAAAATTGATGAATCCGGGAACTTTTACGAATCCTAAAAAAACTCCTTTAGTGTAAACCTGGTCCTAGATCGACCACTGTTATGTTTATTTGTCTACCGGTGTTATGATCTGCAAATTTCAGTTAATTGATCAAACAACCAAAGTAGAAAAGATGGATTTTTTTCCCAGTATGATTGAAACTTAAACGCAATTTCTTCCTCGGCTAATTCGATTGAAGAAATTCCGGGTTTTCTAGCTGAGTTTGAGCATATGGTGTAGGTACAAATTTTCTACACAGCTAGAAGAGCTGAGATGCCGTCACGCAGTCAGTAGTTTATAGAATTTATGGTATTTCTACTTGACTTTATCTGTCAGTCAATGATTCAATTGCCATAAACCATAGAGGATTGGTTAAGTGTATCTTTAAAACTGCGACTGTATTGTAAGTTATCAGTGAAATCAATAAAATAAACAAGTGTTAAAATCATTTCCCGGAGTACTGTAGTAACGTTCTTTATCGGGGATGTCGTGGGTGTTGCAATGCAAATGAAAAAATATATATATGTATACATACCAACTTAAACAAAAAACAAACAAACAAACAAAAAAATTTCCATTATTTTATCCACACAACGTTTCAAAAATTGCTTTCATCGGATTACTGGAAACGAATATTTAATCGAGAGTGGCTATCCCCGTCACGCAATTGTTTACATTCCAACGGCGGATTTTGGGCAAAATCTATGAGAAACACAGGCCAAGGCGGGCGACTTGAAACCATTTGCCCAGAGATATTTTTGATACCTTAACAGGTGGGTGTATATCTAACCCGTAGAAAGTGTTTTTATGGTATTTAAAGTTATAGCCCATAGAAAAATATGGCGATGTTTTTATGCAATAATTCTCTTGCGACACATTTTGCGTGTCAGTTTGATCTCTTTTCGGGCTCAAAACTAACTTTGATTTATTTTATTTTTCGCTCAGTGATACCACGAAGACCTGAACTGAATATAAAATCCATTGAAAGATTCTCAAGTAGCTGTTCTGCGGAGCGCGAAGCAATCAAATATTCGGAAAATTCAGCAAAACCGGAAGTAGATTTTGAGCCCAATCGGGTCGAAATCGTTTTTGGCATATTTCTACCAAAGAAAGCTGTATTAGCAGAAACTATGGTCCGTTTCTATTCTTACTAGGACCTATCTATGGACGAAATACAAGCGAAATCAATTTTTCGACTTGTGCCATTGATAGGCGATTTAGGTCCATTTTCATAGGCATTCACTCTTAAGAGCCAGTGCCCATAACTATGGACCAGACAACGGCACAAGTCGAAAAATCGATTTTGCTCATTTTTTGCCCATAGATTGGCCCTAGCTAGTAAACAGACGAACCATAGTTAGTTTCTGCTAATGTAGCTTTTTTGGGGAGAAATTTGCGAAAAACGATTTCGACCCGATTGGGCTCAAAATCTACTTCCGGTTTTGCTGAATTTTCCGAATATTTGATTGCTTCGCGCTCCGCAGAACAGCTACTTGAGAATCTTTCAATGGATTTTATATTCAGTTCAGGTCTTCGTGGTATCACTGAGCGAAAAATAAAATAAATCAAAGTTAGTTTTGAGCCCGAAAAGAGATCAAACTGACACGCAAAATTTTACAATGTGTCGCAAACGAATTATAGCACTAAAATATCGCCATATTTTTCTATGGGCTATAACTTTAAATGCCATAAAAACACTTTCTACGGGTTAACTGTACACCCACCTGTTTGAAAATCAAAAAACATCTCTGGGAAAATGGTTTTAAGTCGCCCGCCTTGGCCTCTGCTTCTCATAAATTGTTCCCTGAACCGCCGTGAGAATGTAAACAATTGCGTGACGCGGGCGGTCACCCTGAATACATAATTTGTTTCCAACAAACCGCAGATGGCTATCTTAGAACATTTGGGTGAAAAAAGAAAAACATAATGGACCACTTTTAACTTTAATATTTTGAAAGTCATCGCTTTGGAAATTTCGCTAATTAAAAACGCCAATTAAAAGCAATTTACTTGGAGTTCGGGTGTTACTGCTATGTCGTTTTAAGCTGTCGTTCTTTCTTTGATCATTTTAATTACAAGAACGAGTTCTAGAAAGAAAATCGTTCTAAGTTCATTTGTTAAGCGTAATGACAAGTTGATATTGTTGGTTTGTAGCCCTACGTGATCTGAAAGAACGCTACAGTGATTAAATTTGTATTTGTTGATTTCGACGGATCGATTTTCGGTTAAACCTTTTTATTTGTACCAAGACATTTAGTGCCTTTTCTCCTGCTAAAAAGTCGGAAAAAGTAAATTAAACAAATCCTAAAAGTTTAAATTGTAGATAAGAGGCATCAACAGTGCGAGTGTCTCGGTAAGCTGTTAATTTGAACAATTACTGTGCTGGACGGATTGCTTTCCAGGTTACGCACGTGCTATACGTATAGTTCATTGTGCGCAAATGTT